>NC_045165.1:6375706-6393206 GCF_900700415.2 Clupea harengus
CGTTTGGCAGTCCATGTTTGGAGCGCATAAGGTCTTTGCTCCCGTCAGCTTGTCTTAGCCTTTCACGGCTCCCCGACTGAAATGAGTGAGAAACTACTACCCTTTGCAGCAGAGGAGTGCGAGAAAGGAGGTGAGGAGGAGGAGGTCGAGAGGAGGAGGTCACAGTGGTTCAGCGCTCATCTCTGACACAGAAGGGCCAGGGTTTTTTTGGGGGTTTTATTTTCGGTGAGCAATGACCGGTAACCATGGAAACCAGTCATCATTACCGGGGGTCACTGGTTGCCACGACAACCCCGTTGGTTTACTGGGAGGGGTGTGTGTGTGTGTGTGGGGATGGGGGGGTTCTGGTTCTGTGTGTGAGGTCAATTGATCCGACGACACAGAGAGAGAGAGAGAAAGTTGAGGTGAGGCACGTTTAGAACATTTACATTTACATTTAGTCATTTAGCAGACGCTTTTGTCCAAAGCGACGTACAAGGGAGAGAATATTCAAGCTACGAGCAATAGAACCTGGTGTAACAATAAATAAATACTACTTTACATAAGAAATATAACAAAATTAAATAAAAAAGAAAGAAAGAAGTGCAGAAATGTAACTGCTGTAATTGCAAGTTACGCACTAGTCGAAGTGCCAGTTAGGACGGGAAGTGTGCAAACGTGATGGTGGGATGGAGGGAGAGGAGGAGGAAGAGGAAGGGAGAAGGTGGTGTCAGGTGAACCTCCATACTTCTGCTGGAGCCCTGAGACCAACGCAGGCAGGCAGGCAAGCAGGCAGGCAGGCAGGCAGGCTTGTGGGGTGGTCTGGGCTTGTCCAGGCTTGAGGAAAGGGAAGTAGGGCTTTCTTCAGATGGGAGGTGAGATGGGAAAGCTGCACTGTGTGCGTGTGTGTGTGTGTGTGTGTGTGTGTGTGTGTGTGTGTGTGTGTGTGTGTGTGTGTGTGTGTTTGGAAAGGGGGAAAGAGCAGCTCCGAGTCTGACATACAGCGATCCAGAAGAAACATTAGTGGGGGTGAGTGGGTTAGTGCAGAGGGACACCACTGCTAGTTCACCACTGAAACACTGAAACACTGAACCTGGCATTGGCATACAGAGCTAAATCATTCAATGGCTATGAAATACAATCAGTGCCAAAGTGTATATGGTGACAGTTAGCACAATAATAAGACGATTACTTTTTTCTGGACATTTTAGGTGCATCTATCTAGTGAAAAGGTCACCCATCAAGATAATACTACTTGTGTATGATTTACTGCATAATTATGTTTGTCAAATGTGGAAGTTTTATTTTGGAAAATATCTACATATATGTTCATTTTCTGCTAGAGGTTTGCATGAACACAGGGGTCACAATCCTTCGTTGTTCCAGTGATTAAGCATAGACGTGCCGTGTTAAATGACGTGGAAATGATAAATACATATTATATGTATATTTGTGTGTGTGTGTGTGTGTGTGTGTGTGTGTGTGTGTATGTATGTATGTGAGGACTGAAATAGTTCACAGACATGATCTGATACCTCCACTCCAGGTTCCAAGCCTCTTCAGCCTTCAGAGGTGTCAGGGCGGCTTTGTTCTGTGTCTCCCATCTGAAGAGCCAAGCCCACTTCACAGCCCCAGTGAATTATTCACGCCAGCACCCCTGGTGATTACGGCTGATTAACTGCTTGATTAACTGGGCCGTTTGGAATTGGGAATATGCATGGTGCCTCGGCCTGATCTCGCGTCCTCTCATTGACACAAAGGGGCCCCATGTATCAGTGGTGAGTACGCATTCAATTCGTGCTGAGGACTCCTCTATACGTGGTCCTATGGCAAGTTGTACGCAAAGATTGATACATCCCATAATACACACCCAAGGACAAGCGGACCCGAGTGGACTTTGTGGTTTGTGCGTCATTAGCTCTGGAATTACAAGGACAATGAATGACATCACATCCTGTCAAGCAGTAAATTGTTTTGTATTTACAAATTTTACCGTTGATGATTGTATTTCCACTGATGATTGTATTTTCACTCTCTAATTAGATTTATTAGTAACTTAATTTATTCACTAAGTGATTCAATAATTCCGTTAATTCTGTTAATTCTGTTAATTAAAAATATACCTAAATGTATCAATATAGAGTGTCTTGTATACTCCTCAGACTTAAAATGTAAAGCCGAACTATTTGTGTGTGCATATATATTCACCACATGCGATCCCTTCGTGTGTGTGCAAGGTGGTGCCAACCTGAGCTTTGGATGCTGCCATATTTAGAGAGGAGAAGCCAATTCTATTTCCACGGCAACCCTGCACAACTTTAAAATCCCATACAAAAAAGCTACCGGTTGATTGCAAAAAAAAAGTTTTGTATGGCAGCTAATGACAGCATCTTTGTGCTCGAGCCTCATACCTTAGGTTAGATTCATGAATTCAAAAGCTGCAGCGGTGGCGGCAGCAGTCGTGGCAATGAGACATCAGGAGCCCCCCCCCCCCCCCCCCCCCCCCGCCGCCCCCTCTATTAATATGATTTCTAAATGGATTTCCCGTTGATATATAAACCTTGTAATGTTACCATGGCAATGAAATCCACAGCGTGGCAGTTTTCTCAGTAAAAAGCTCCCTGACTGACTGATTTTGAATGTAACTCACTGAAGGAAGTGAACAAAGTGTGCTCGCTTAAATATGCACCTTGCACTAACGTGGTGACAAATGTCCCGATGTGTTAAGCCACAATGGCTGGTGCTGCATTAGTTTGGGGACTGGGCGACATCAAAGCGGCGCTGAGACACGACTCCGAGATCGGCTCCCCTTCAGCTACAGGACAGTCTTGACAAACAGCACTGTGGTTAAGTGCACACAACAGTGGTGTCAGTTTAAAAATCCAAGATGGACGCCAGTGCACACAGAGCTTCTGTCTCAGAACACACAGGACATGGTTACAACAAATCAATGGCAACCACACTGTAGCCTCAGTCTATATTGTGTATCGTCATAACCATTATTAAGGATGATTAAGGACGTATACCTTAAATAGGTGATGAGGAATTTCTTTGTATTTGGGCAATGGTGAAACTCAAGTTACCAAATTAGCCCTATGCACAGTCCACAATGAATTTGAACAACCAAGCTACATGATCGCTTCTGTGTTTTTATCCCCTTATAGTGAGATTTCAAAAGGCCAGAGATAATACTCAGAGAGAAAGTGCCCCCTGAACCACCCCCCCCCCCCCCCCCCTCACACACTTACACACACACACACACACACACACACACACACACACACACACACACACACACACTTACACACACACACACACACACACACACACACACACACACACACACACACACACACACACACACACTTACACACACACACACACACACACACACACACACACACAATCACGATGCCATGGGCCTTGTCCCAAGCCACAAAGGCCTGTTCCATTGGCAGGTAGCATGAGGCAGGCGAGCCCAAGGGGGACTGGCGTGGAGCGCTGATTTATTGGGATGGCTGCTGTCCTCCTCTCCCTGCCGCCCTGGGGACCACACCACTGTTGTACCTTTCAAGGGTGATTTGGGGTGGATCCCATTTCACAGAGAGAGAGAGAGAGAGTGCACACACACACACACACACACACACACACACTCTCAAACACACAGAGAGAGAGAGTGCACACACACACACACACACACACACACAGAGTGCACACACTCACAAACACACACACACACTCTCAAACACACACAGAGAGAGAGAGTGCACACACACACACACACACACACACACACACACACACAGAGACAGACAGAGAGAGACACACACACTCTCTCCAAGCTATTTGAGTAGGGATAGATCATTAGCCTCTTAAGTTACTCTCCCTTCAGCTACTTGTGCTGGCGCTGGGAGGCTGGGCTCGCTCCTAAACAAATTAATAACTCCTCGGGAAGAGAAGCCGCTGCCCACCGTACGGGTAAGTGTTTATTTGCTTGAAGGAGGGGAGGGCTGGTCTGAGGGCTACTACTAAGCTAATCAGTGGTGCTATTGATGGATCTGTTGAAATCTACAGCTGAAATGTCATACAATCTCTTCTGCCACCCACAAACACTCACACGCACTTTCACACACACAAACACATGCACAGTCACAGTACTTATCTCTCACAAACACTCGCACATAAACAACTGTGCATACACACACACACACACACACACACACACAGAAGCACACACACACAAGTGTGCATTCACATAAAGCACACATACACACACATACTCACACACACACACACACACAAGTGTGCATTCACACACACACACACACACACACACACTCACACACACACAGAAGCACACACACACACACAAGTGTGCATTCACACAAAGCACACACACACACACTTACGCACTTACTCACAAACTCAGACACACACACACATACACACTTCACTCAAGCACAGGGCTGCAGGCAGGGCTTAGGCCAGAGAAAGTGTGTTTGTGTGTGTTTGTCTCCATATCTCTGCTTGTCTCAAGGGATCAGACGAGACAAAAACACTGGTGCCTTGAAGAGCAGGTTTTATTTGCAAACACAGTCCAGACGAGATTCATATTGCACCAACAACTGGAAACATGACCATAATCCGCCGTGGAATTCATCAGGCAGGAGGGAGTCGAAACGTCTGTCCTATCAAACTTAAGATCATGAAAATCTTCTCAAAACAAAAACTATTTCCATGATGAAAATCCAAACAGTGCACAGAAGGGATTAAAAGATTGGAGTGTGAAGAAGTGTGAACTCTAGAGTTATAATGATGTTATTCTTTGATGTGCATTTTTTGCTTTACGCTTGCATGTTAGACGGATCTAAACATTTAATAATAGTAATTAAGAATGTTTCCTTTGTGTTTGCTTCATCGTCAAAATGAGGGTTGTTTATCTATAACATAAAACTCCAACAAATAAAGACACAAAGCAAACTGAGACTAATGAGAAATGAGAGACAAACGTGACAATCATTATCACGTTGATGATGGCAAAAAAACTGAAGTTCACATTAAACAGTTTCCATTGAGCAGGAATGAGCACTGAAATTGTGTCTCTGTCTAAACATCTGACACACAAACTTTACCATAACATCGGCTCAAAAATACAAGGCCCAAATATCACAATCAAGTGTTAATGACTGACCACTGGCCAGCAAAGCTCCTACTCCCTACAGAAGAGCATCATTGGCAGAGGTGTTGCTAGTTGGAAACATTCAGGGTTTAGCCCAGACCTGTAGGGCGGTCCAGGGGAATCCTTTCCCATTCCATTTTCTTTTTAAATGGCAGCTAAATGCACCATTTTAACACAGTTTGAGACACAAACACAAAGCCTAAAGAAAGGCCATGGCATGCAGGGCCCGTTATCTGTCTGACTCACACGGACATTACCCCATCCATTATAGCACACTGCTACTTGTATGCTAGGTCACACTGACACGGAGCATGGACATCGCCATAGGTTACCCATAGAAATCATTTACAAGGTTTTTTATAGACAGAAATTCCCCTTCATGTGAACATCATACTGTGTGAGTCACATTGAGTATCAGAAAACAATATGAGCCTTTGTTTGGTAAACAGAGGTTTAGATACTATAGAGTGCTTGTTTGGAGATCGATGTGAAACTGGGAGATATTAAAGTTGAGTTTTAACGGTTCTCAGCATTTAGTTCCCTTTTACTTTGCTTTTGCCCCAGCAACAGGTAGATGACTTCCTCATCTTCCTCCTCTTCCTCCACCTCCTCTAGCCTCGCCTGCACATCGTTGCCTTCTTATTTTGAAAAAGCTTCTTATATCCATAGCCTTCAAGACTTGCCTCAGTGCATTAGCAAGCTAACTATGACCAGATGGCAACAATGACAAGCCCTTTAACCGGCGCGGTCTCTCTCTCTCTCTCTCTCTCTCTCTCTCTCTCTCTCTCTCTCTCGTGCTAACACAAATGTGCAAGTGCCAAGTAGTGTGAAGTAAATCTGTTGCTTGAATGACACACAGATGACCCAAAACATACTTACGTTTAAATATATATTTAAATATTTAAATAAAAATAAAAAATGAGTCAATAAACATTTGGGGCTCTAGCCCTGTACGCCCACGAGCCAAATAGTACCTGACAAAACAAAACATGGAGTCTTTGCTACATGAAGCACAAGGTCAGTAATAAAACATACACATTTTACTCATCACATACATATGGCTCTGTCGGCACACACTCTCACACACACACACACACAGACAGAGAGAGAGGTGGAGAAAGACAGTTGGTGAGAGGGGAAGAGAGAGAGAGAGAGAGATGGAGAGAGAAAGAAAGCGAGTGAGTGAGAGGAAGAGAGAAAGAGAGAGAATACTAAGCGACCATATGGCCGAGTGTGTCTGCTGGCTGTGATGTTTTTGTGTGGAGATGATCTCATGAGTGACTGTGAGTGTCTGTCACTCGGAGCTGACGGGGTCCAGTCCGTCACTTCCACCACCACGGGCACGGACACACACACACACACACACACACACACACACACACACACACACACACACACACACACACACACACACACACTTCCACCACCACGGGCACGGACACACACACACACACACACACACACACACACAGACTCATACACACACACACACTTCCACCACCACGGGCACGGACACACACACACACACACACACACACACACAGACTCATACACACACACACACACACACACACACACACACACACACACACACACACACACACACACACACAGACTCATACAGACACACACACACTTCCACCACCACGGGCACGGACAGCCCACTATGAGGAGCAGCAGCTGAGAATGAATTCCACGCTAAGACATTCATCGCACACACACACACACACAAACACACACACACACACACATTAAGACATTCATCGCAGCCATTGCTCAGAGTCAGAGAGTGCACACACACAGACACTCATACACACACACAAACACTCACACACTCATTCACACACACAAACACACACACACTCATACACTCTCATACACACACACACACTCATACACTCTCATACACACTCACACTTACACACACACACATTCATAAATACTAATACATTCCCACTCACACACACACACAAAGACACACACTCACACACACTCACTCACACACACACACACACACACACACACGCACGCACACACACACGCACACACACACACACACACACACACACACACACACACACACACATGCATAAAAAAGGCAGCGGCTCATTCAGGTCCCAGCTGAATCCTGCCACTACAAGCCTGGTGCTTTGTATGTGTGTGTGTCACATCTTAGTCCAGCTTATTCTGAAGATGTGAGGACTGTTTCAGCAGGCTGTGTCCGTAATGTTCAACATCTGTGCATGTTAACTACAGTATTTACAATAATTTTCAATCAAATTTAAAATCTATCAAAATCATGTTCACTTTTTTAAAGCTCTTCACACATTGTGCTTTACAAACACACACATGAACACATAACATGCTCTCTCCCAGAAAGACTGCTTTGTCACTCAAAATACAATGCTGTAAAAACCACAAACAACTTGAAACGTGTGTTGCCCTATCCGCTATTTTTGCACATATTAGCGGATAGGAAAAGAAAAAAGCATGGCCTCTCGACAGAAAATATTGTAATACCAAATAAATACAAAAATGCCAATGTGCTTCATGACAGCTCGTTGCTAACATTTCTGTGGTATACTACAGTACAACAACATGTGTGCAAATGCTTTTCATTTAAAAACAACAATAACACGTGATACAAGAAGTCTACTGTAGCCCTAATGTTGATCCATGGAGTCCTCAGTATTTGGTGTGAAATAAACTTCACATTTACAGTACTGCAACATTTTCTCTGGCCTTGAGTCTTTTCAAAACAAATCTTTAGCATATGTTATCCAGCCCTACAATCCACCGCACCCACAAATATGTCAAGCTAAGTAGCTATCATGAGATCAAAAACAAGTGTGAAGACAAATGTGAAAATTATTGTTGGTATGGTGAACGTGTGAAGACAAATGTGAAAATTATTGTTGGTATGGTGAATGTGTGAAGACAAATGTGAAAATCATTGTTGGTATGGTGAATGTGTGAAGACAAATGTGAAAATGATTGTAAAAACAGTAACATGCACAACATCTCGAACATCAGTTTTTAATTCGTAACCTACATATAATGCTGGACTGGATTTTCTTTCAGTAAAGCTATTAATGCATCACACAGTTCTTCAAGGATCCCTTTACTAGCACAATTCAAAACATGAATTATGAGAAACCATCGATTTCAACCTTCAGCACCTGCACTGACACCAGTGTCAAACCAATTGTAAAATAAAAATATATTTTTGTGTATAGACTACTGGTATTTAAGGGGGCATTGGCTGTCTTAATAACACATGCCGCGTGATGTAGCTATTTTCATGACATGCCTTTTGATCAGGGCAGCTTCTAGGGAGGTTCCATACATGGCTATTACCTGATAAGATAATTGTGTAGAACACAAGCTTAAGAGGTAAAGTGAAAGCTTATATGTGTGCATTGCAAGTGCTAATGCATTATTGACTGATAGACAGGCAGTGTCCAATCAGACTCCATGCTCTGCCCTGACCTGAAGGATCGTCTGAAGAGCAGAAGGCAGACTCCTTCAGGGTCACATGATTACGTTTCACAAGGTCTCCCTTTTCAGCCACTCCGTCTCCCTCCCTCCCTCCCTCCCTCCCTCCCTCTCCCCCCAGTTCTGAAGAGTGAGTCTGGCCTTGCATTGATATCAGCAGAGAGGGGTGAGGAGGGCAGGACATATGGGGGGAACGCACAGATAAAGGCAGTGCCCTCAAGCTATCTATCTAGTGTGTGTGTGTGTGTGATTGATTTTGTCTGTCTGTGTGTGTGTGTGTGTGTGTGTGTGTGTGTGTGTGTGTGTGTGTGTGTGTGTGTGTTTGCGACTGAAGGAGTTTGTCTGTTTGTGTGTGTGTGAGAGAGAAAGAGATATGTGTGCATATGTGAGAGTGTGATTATGTGTGTGTGTGTGTGTGTGTGTGTGTGTGTGTGTGTGTGTGTGTGTGTGTGTGTGTGTGTGTGTGTGTGTGTGTGTGTGTGTGTGTGAGTGTGTTTGTCTAAAAGAGAGGTGGGGGTTGGTCTATCTAATGGAAGTGTGCTTCCCTCTGAATAGCTCTCCCATCTCAGGTCACCCCAGTCCCTTTCACCCCCCCCCCCCCTTCCAAAGCCAGGACAGCTAGGACAGATAGACTGAGCCATGGGGTAGTAGTGGGGTAGGGGCAGGAGCAAGGGTAGGGGTGGGGTAGGATGTCCCGGGAGTCATGATGCTCGTCGGGAACAAAGGCCCACAAAGGCCGTCCGGCAGGCAGACACCTACCCTCCTGACCCGGCACAAAGCAGGTAGGAGAGTCCTCACACATTCACATCCTGCAGCTTTTCCCACCGGCGGGGTCAAGCCCGGCTAAGCCCCTCACTCACTCACTCTCTCTCTCTCTCACACTCTCTCTCTCTCTCTCTCTCTCTCTCTCTCACACTCTCTCTCTCTCTCTCTCTCTCTCTCTCTCTCTCTCTCTCTCTCTCTCTCTCTCTCTCACACTCTCTCCCTCACGCCAGCACTCACAGCCATTAACCGGTAATGAACAGATTTTCAAACAAAACCAATTAACGGGCGTAAGAAATGGCCATGAAAGGAGGAGCAGTTTAACTCACACAATCCCCCGCCCCCTCGCCCCCTCGCCCCCTCGCCCCCGCCCCCCCTGACCCCCGGACACCCTCTCGCCCCTGCTCCCGCTCGCTCTCTGGCCAAAGAAAGGAAGATTCGAGTTGGAGAGGAGTGTGAATTAGTTTTTCCTTTCGTGTCACTCTCTCTTTCTCTCTCTCGCTCTCTCTCTCTTTCTCTCTCTCTCTCTCTCTCCCCCCCCCCTCCATCTCCACCTCCCTCCTCCAGGTTCTCCTTCAGAGAGTGACCTGTGTGAATGCCTGGGAAACGTTATGGAGGAACATACACAGCTGTGTTATTTTGTTTTGTCTGCGGTTCACCTGTGAGACACTGGTGTTGTGCCACTTAATGGCTTTGTATGCAGTTTGAATGATAAAATGGCTTCTTTTCAAAATAAAAATCAAAAAAGCCGCTAAAGGTCGGTGCTATTTTCTCGTTTGCTGCTGTTAAACAAATATGTTTATTTGTCATAAATATTTCCAAGTCAGCCGAAAAAAACCTCAACAAAAGGTTCTGACAGCTGGAGAAAAAAAATGTCAACCAAGATATTATTCCTCATTCGCAAAAGCTATTAGTTTCAATGCGGTAACCATGTGAATAAATAATCACATTAACACTGAGGCAATAATTAAAGGTCATTTGTTAGAAGATTAGCTTAATGAAGAACAGACTCACTAGCCCTGCTGTGACAGCACTAAAAGTGTTGAATTGGACACAGAGGCTCAAAGTGATGTCGTGTGTTTGAACAGGAATTATGCGTGTTTAGATCAGTCACTCTCAGCGAATCCAGTCAATCCAATTTCACACCAAAATGAACCATGAAATGCAAGACTGAGCGTAAAAACTGAGCTTCACAGACAAAAAGGGGAGTGGAAGCCCTCGGAGGATCACAGAGGGGAAAACGTGTGCAAGCTTGACACTCGTCAAACGAAGAAAGAATAATTTTGTAACAGTTTATGTGACCTGCAGACACTTGGAGAAGTATGCCGAGTGAGAGTGAATTATGACACACTTGAACACAACCACTAAGCCGCAAAATCTGTGAATAAAATATTTTTCACTCACCAGTTCAACATTCCTTGAATAGAACACGGCCTCTAAGACCAACACAATGCCGGCTTAAGTACGTTTCTTATTTCAGTATCGATTGGTTCTGGCGTTGTTTGAAACTTCTTTACAGAGGGTATAAATATAGTCAAAATGTATACATTGTTAATTCAAATATTTCCTGATTTTGGTAAACAATACGGGAGAATATGTGTCAAATAGGAAAGATGGGGAAAATGTAAATTGTCATCTGTGAATACATAATTCATATAGGAAGTGTGACATACTTACACCAGGTCCTTTATTATCATTCCATATGTTGTGTGTGACAGCAGAATGCTGGGAAATCTTTATATTTATTTAATCTTGTAACATTGCACTGATGATATTATCTGTCATTTCGTTGAATGTTGATTGATGCATCTACATATTCCATCACAACATCAGACCCAAACTCGTGGGTTAAACACACCATTGCTTCACCAAGGAATTTCTGTTTTGCAAGAGAAGTCACTTGGTTTACCTCTGTCAAGTTGTGGAGCTGTGTCATTTGTGTGAGTGATTTGGTTCACACTCATCTGAGGGGCTCAAAACATTCCTTATTAGGCTTAACTATTAGATAACGTTTCAATTAGTCTTTTTTTAATATCAAATATCCATTATATACTGCACCGGTGTGTCAAGATGTTGATATAAACCATACCAAACCATACCAATGTAGATTGATCTAGTGTTAGTGGAACATCCAGCATTGTTCTCTCTCTCTCTCTCTCGCTCTCTCTCTCTCTCTCTCTCTCTCTCTATATATATATATATTTCTGTCTCTCTCTCTCTTTCTGTCTATCTCTCTGTGTCTCTCTCTCTCTCTCTCTATCTCTGTCTCTCTCTCTCTGTGTCTGTCTCTCTCTGTCTTTCTCTCTGTGTGTCTCTCTCTCTCTGTCTCTCTCTCTCTGTTTATCTCTCTCTCTCTCTCTCTCTCTCTCTCTCTCTCTCTGACTGTCTCTCTCTCTCTCTCTCTCTCTCTCTCTCTCTGTCTGTAAGGTGTCCCTGGCAGCCATGGCTGCCTCTTGGTCATGTTTCCCTGGGGGAGGTCTATGCTATGCTCTGCAAGCATCAGCACTGTTGCCTAAACACCTGTCTGCAGGACCGGTCGAACAAGCGAGACAAGTGACTCACTGATGGAGAGTGAGTAAGTGACCTGAAAGATAACATGTGTTAAAGCCACTGAGAAAGAATACTGTCAAGCCTTCAGAGTGAACAGGAGAGCGAGAGTGAGGGAGAAAGAGAGGGATGGAGAGAGAAAGAGAGAGAGTGAAAGAGAATGTTTTATGATTGTCGTGTTGTGTGTGGCATAGCCCTGACACACTCTGCTAATAACTGTACACTGCAGAAAAGTCAACTCATCTACTTATCATCTCAGGAACGACAACAGCAACATCTGCAATTCATTAAATTATGAAATTACCCTGACACATGTTACCTATTTATACTCCACACACATGAAAATAAAAATAGGTAACCACCATTGCTGTTCTCCCCACAATAACTTGTGAAAGGTAATTAATGAACTTGACTGACATAATTTGCAGTTGAAACGTTGTGAATAAAAATATGTAATGGCTGCGTGCACATCATAATTTCACGCAAGAAGCACAGTAATATCCTCTATATCCCCAGACGTCAAGTGTGATTTTTGAACTGACACCTACTCAGGGGCTGTCAACAAAGTTTTTTCTTTTCTTTTTTTTCCTTTCTTTCATGAGTAAAAGGTATTTTAAAAATCTCCAATAATGGTTGATAAGTAATCTGACATTTTCACTCAGTTTCCAGGATCTGGCGCCTGCCGACTGCTTGTCTGCAGCAACAAGGCTTCAGCATAGCTGTGGGGACATGAAGTAAATCAAATCAAAGTATCTAAATTCATTGTGTGTTGGGTGAAGTGCTCTGCCTACCACTCAGAAAGATAGAAAGACAGAGAGACAGTAAGAGAGAAAAAGAGAGATGTAGAGAGAACGAGGGAGAGAAACACTTTGGAAAACAATAAAAAATGATCAATCGGTTCCCCTTCTTCTCCTCTGCAGTCATCCGGCATAATCACTGTCTTCACTCTTCACACTCTGAGCTCAAATATTTTCACCAACCTCTGTGAACCAGACACTCACAGAGCTGATGCTGGTATTCCTCAGAGATCGCCTTATAAGGCGAAAGGTTCTTGTGTATTCAATGGCAGGGATCTGTTAGAAAACTTCTCCTCTGCGGAGAACCTCCAGGGAGTCGCTTCGTACCCGAACAGCAAGGTAACAGTTTCTCTCCTGTCACTCACACTGTATTTGTGTGTCGCTTTTGCGTATGTGAGAGTGCGAGCATGTGCGTGTGTGTGTACATGTGTGTGTGTGTGTGTGTGTGTGTGTTTGAGCATGCATACACTGGGGATTCTTATTTTCAGGGTGAAAATGTGTGCAAATATTAAAAATGGAAAGTAGCGCACACACACTCACCCGTGGCACCCTCTTGGGGGCAGGGTGATACTGGGCACGCTCAGCTGGTGTTAATGTATGCTGCCGGGGCGTCTGCTGTCTCCACGCACAGAGCAGGCTGCTCATGCTGATAGGCCTGGGGTGTGTGTGTTGGGGGGGGGGCAGGGGGCGGCCTGGGGTGTGTGTGGGGTGTGTGTGGGGGGGTCCATGGGGTGAAAAGGGCGTATCATACATTCACCAAACAACGCTCCTCACGCAAGAACACATGCGCCGAAGAAATGCCCATTTTTGAAAAACACACACACACACACGTATGTTATTACATTGTAATTAACTAGACAGGGAAACGCACCTATTAGTCAAAAAAGAAAAGGAGTTTGGACAGGAAGGAGTTGAACAGAACAGAGTTTAGCAGGTTAATGCGTTGATTGTGATATATATATTCTCGCTGAAGTTTGCGTATTTTGCTTGAACAAGGTTTTTTCGAGGGCTGGGCTATCAGCGTGACCCTTGATCTGGTGATGGATGGCGGGTTGCGTGTCTCGCGGCTCACGTCACCACCAGCCCGGCAGAGGGGGAGAAAGAGAGAGAAAGTCGTAAAAGAAGAAGAAGAAGAAAAAAACCGCCTGAAAACTTCAACTGATTAAGGAGGGGAAGATGACTTCACTCGCATTCAACAGCCATTACCTTATCGTCGTAACAATGTTTTGTAATGTTTTGTCTCATCCTTCTTGGGGGACTTGATGAAGAGCTCAGTGTGGAGGGGGGAGGGAGGGGGGGGGGGGGGCGGCGTCAGAAGAAGGGAGAGGTGGTCACACGCTCTTGCTGCTAAAGGACGACGTGTCTCCCTGCAACAGCTTGCTCTCCTCCATCAACAGCTACTTGTTCAA
Organism: Clupea harengus; assembly: GCF_900700415.2. Classification (NCBI taxonomy): domain Eukaryota; kingdom Metazoa; phylum Chordata; class Actinopteri; order Clupeiformes; family Clupeidae; genus Clupea; species Clupea harengus. Next base: position 6,389,875 of record NC_045165.1, read on the forward strand.
ATAATTAGAGTGTAATATCTGCCCTCGCTCCGCGGTCCGCCAGACCCCCCCCCACCCCACCGTCCACCCACCACCCTCCCCCCACCCTTCCCTGGTGCGCTCCCCTCCAGCTGAACTCTAGGCTGGTGTGGGCCGGCCTGCAGCGCAGACCTCAAACAGATTGACCCGCGGATCGGCTCCGCTGTTTACTTTTAGAGCGGCTGTGTGAACATACGTATGTGTGTGTGTGTGTGTGTGTGTGTGTGTGTGTGTGCGTGCGTGCGTGCGTGCGTGCGTGCGTGCGTGCGTGCGTGCGTGCGTGCGTGCGTGTGTGTGTGTGTGTGTGTGTGTGCTCATTTTGAGGGCATGAGTGGTTGTGTGCATGTGTGTGGGTGTGTATGTGTGTGACAGTGTGTGTATGTGTGTATGTGATCACGTGTGCATATGTGTATGTTTATGCATGCGTGATGAGGACCTGTTGCCCTTTTAGGTTTGTCTGTTTTTGGTCAGTCCAAGTCCACTTGGTAGCCCCCCCCTCCCCGCAAAAAAATAGGACAATACTCTGACCTCTTGACCTTCAGGCTCGTCTCCCATGCCCTACAGTAGCCAAGGCCATTGGCTGCATAAACCAGAGGTGGCCCATATTAAAGCGCACATAAGATCAAACATGTCCGTCCGAAGAGCAAAGACCACATATGCTTGTCTGAAGAGCAAAGGACAACACAATGTGGGAAGAGCTGGAGTGCCAAACGAACGCTGTTTGGTAATCTTCTAAGAATGTAAGAATAGAGCAGGGAGTCATGAGAATGGGGACGAGGGGAAGGTGAGCGGCTGGCTGGCGGGCGGTCTGTCTCCAGCTGGGCTGGCTCTCCGTGGCCATATTACTGCTAATGACCTGCCCACACCTCACCTCCTTCCCACCTCCCAAACAGACCCCTCGCCATCGCTCTCATCCCTCAATGTCACACATTAATCACGCCGCCCCCTAACAGCACATGTTGGGGTGACTGTCCATACACACACACACACACACACACACACACACACACACACACACACACACACACGTGAGTGCACACTCTCTCTCACACACATACACACAAACACACACACACACGTGAGTGCACTCTCTCTCTCTCTCTCTCTCTCTCACACACACACACACACACACCACACACACACATACACGCTAAAAACAAGCGTCCATGAACTTTTCTCTGTCTGTCTTTGGGAGAAAAAAAAAAGAAAAACTAAAAGAAAAAAAATGAACTCCAGCTGTGTGACTATTTTTTAACTTCCCAGGAATTCAAAATGGGTTTATCACACACTTCCCCCAATGTAAATCCACCTATTGAACCGCACTCACACAGCGCTTAAACAAACGTCCCTCGGCGTCTTTGAATGGCTCGCCCATGAGTAATGCCTGATGTGATGTTTTGGCGTAAATATTTCCCGAAATACTTTTTTTTTCCACATGTTGCGGGGGCCCCTACTCATCTGCTTATTTTGACAGGTTTACGCGTCTACCTGAAAACCCCTGCACTGTAAACAGAGGCAGTTGTGGACCTCGGGGGAAAAACACTGACACTTCAGGTGAGACCCTGGCTTACGCGCTAGACTCGCACGAGTTCTATATCCCCAGCAGAGTCAATACCGAACCAAACAGAGCAAAGTAAAAACAATCAGCATTTGAACATTCCACCCACAGAGCCGCACTCTCTTAAACAAAGCAAATGACTCCCAGAATGCTAACAATGAGTAATGAGGCTTTTTTTTATGCAATTTTCTGAAACTGCAAACGGGGGAATGAGTTTGGCCATGGAGAAGATGCTGCATATGCATGCTACCTCACAAACATCTGTCTAAGTGCAATTCCTCAGCACGAACAATCGCTCGTCTCCAGGAGACAATAAGCCTAAGGGATCCAGGAGCGTCGGGAATTGCTTTTGTCCTAATACTTACAGGTTCAATTTTACCAGCAGTGGAAGTGCATCATTCCACAAGACAGGCAGGGTCTGAAACACGATACCACCCTTTTCAGCGGTGTCGGATCTAAAAACACTACTGCAATTTATGAGTGTTCGAAGCAGAAAGCACATCTAATGTAGGCCCAGGACTGCCCTCCATTCTAGCTGTGGAACAGGGAAAATGGAGCATAACAATGCAAAATGCCTCTAATGGTGCACGGAAATAGCACAACATATTCATCTCGCAAAATACACTCCCCGGCTCGATTAAGAATAATACCTCGAATCTCCTTGTCAGAGCAGAGGCACCAGGTTCATGTCTGAAAGGGAATGGCATCCCCGCTCCGGAGAAAGCTGTCTTCACACTGCACACACAAAAACACACACACACTCCCTCTCTCTAATACACACACACACACACACTGCACACACAAAAACACACACACACTCCCTCTCTCTCATACACACACATACACACACACCCTCTCTGTATGCACACACAGTCACTCTCCCTCTCACACACACATATACTCAAAAAAAACACATACACTGACACTGACAGTACTCTCACACACACTCACACAAGCTCTCTATCTCATATGCATGCACACACATATAGAGTTACACAAGTATTATCTCTCTCTCACACACACACACACACACACACACACACACACACACACACACACAATCACTCTCTCCCCCCCACACACACATCAGCACAAAGCCCGTTCTTTAACTCAACCCCAAGTCATCTGCCAGATGCTTGTCACATTATTTTTAACATGAACCATATATTTACATTAAAATCAGGGATGGCTTCCAAATCCATTCACACGTTTTAAAAAGCGATGGCTTTGACAAAAGATTCAAAGAGGAACAAGCGAGTGTTCTCCAGGTGCTGTCTATATGTGAGTGGGCAGAGAGAATGACAATGAGTGTTGGGGGGAAAAAAAGCTATTTGAAGACTTGCATCTGTGTTTTTTCCAGTGCCGTGCTTTGGTTTTAAACTACACTGGGACTCATTCGTTTTTGAACTTTAAAACACTGCTGGTTTAACCGTCCTGTCAACAACCTGACCAAAAAAAGACATGTTGATACAATCCTGAAATGTTTCAGTTCATCCCCTTAATCTAAATTTCAAAACTGAAGGATGTTTTGTTTGGTCGTTTAAAGTCGCCAAGTGTCGTCCGTCTTTGGAAGTGAAGTGATCATACGTGACAGTTTAACGCATAACTGAAACATAAATGTTTGTCTTTTATTGGTTGAAGAATGAGTGATACACATTCAATTAATAACAGTTGGTCCCTAATTAGAAAAATACCCCATTAGAACTTCGTTCTAAGGGTTTTGAAACCATTTTCAATTTTGTCTTTGTCAGAATGC
>NC_045165.1:6398206-6495706 GCF_900700415.2 Clupea harengus
TTTGCACTAGACATCATCTCTGAGAGCTGTATCTTCATCATCCTATTTATAGACTTTAACATGCAGTTTTTACGGCTGTTACTTGACAATGTGACCCATTAAACCCTTTGGCTCTAATTTGACTTTGTGCATCTCCACCTGACGTGAATGGGGAATTGCATGGTTGTGTGGTGACGTGTGGTTCTCCGTGGAGAGACAAAAGAGGCTCACAGTCAGGGGCGCCTGGGCCTAGGAGAGAGAGAGGACCAAGGGGTGGATTGGGTGGTTGGGGGTGCAGGGGGTGCGGAGGGGGGGGGGGGGGGGGGCTCCACAGGGATCCTACTCCAATGCTCTTCCTCCTTTGACCCTTCCTGTCTCCGCATCAAGCTGGATCCCAGACCGCCTTCAAATATAATCATCAGGTTCTATTTTTCATCAAAAGCGTAGGTCTGAAATGTGTACTTGTGCACGTCCAAGTTGGTTGGTCGTCCATGGTGTTAGCATACATGTGTTTGTGAATCTGTGTGTGTGTGTGTGTGTGTGTGTGTGTGTGCGTGTGCGTTTGTGCGTGTGCGTGTGCGTGTCCGTGTCCGCATGCACGCGTCAGAGAGAGAGAGAGGAGAGAGAGGAAGAGTAGAGGGGGAGAGTTTGTGTGTGTTTATGTTTGCGTCTATGTTTTGTGTGTGTGTGTGCCTGTGTGTATGTTTGTGTGTGTTTATGTTTGTGTCTATGTGTTGTGTGTGTGTGTGCCTGTGTGTGTGTGTTCCCCAGGGCAGGAGTGTATAGTGCTCAGAGGAGTTGCAGGAAGGATGCGTCTGGCTCCTGTCAGCAAACTCTGCTCTGTGTTGGGAAACAGACGAGGAGCACAGGAGCTGAATGTCCATCGCTTTCCTCAGGATATCATATGTGTGACACTCTCTCTCTCTTTCTCTCTCTCTCTCTCTCTTCCTCTCTTTCTCTCTCACACACATGCATATGTGCTCACATACACTCACTCTCGCTTTCCGTGTTTAACAGAGCACAATTTTCACACAAAAAGGTTTCACCTGACACCTCTTGTTTCTCAAACATCATAAAGAGGCAACGCTGGTACCTCAGGGACTGTCCACGCCATACGCTACCCATGTGGAGATAAATATGGACCTTCCCTCATTTGCCTCTGTGATGGAGAATTTCTTTTGCACAGTCGCAAGGCAGTATGCCGCCTACCACCAGAGCCCACGGAAATGCAATCTCTGTGTTTTTGTGCGGCGCTACCTCTGTTTTCATTTTTTCCCCCTTCCCCGACAAGCAATTTAATCAAACTGTGACTTCATGCCCCACTATTTACAAATTGTATAGCACCTCTAAAACATAAAGGCAAAACATTTCACAAACAAGTTCCATGGACCTTGATTACAAGCGCAAACATTCCCAGCATGGGCGGCTAACACACGAAGGGGTGGATCCAGCCGACTTGCGTTCGCGCTGCCAGACATACACACACAAGACAAAGGCAAATTTAAGGCTCTCTCTTCTTTCATGGAGATTTCAAAGGAATGGAATTTCAAATATCATTTTTACCAATTCATTGTTGGTGAGCGTGTGACAGATTGGAGAAGGATAGTCTGTGTTTATTAGAAAGTTGTGAAATCGCCATATCAAATTAAAAAAAAAACACAAGTGTAAAGCAATGTTTGATGTGGGCAAGAGCGACTTATTAAAATCAATTACACCTACATGCACTTAACATCAAGTAGCTGTTTTCCTGTAACAAAGCATTACTGAGTTGCAAAACTGGCAGCAATAATGTGGACAAAACATATGAAACATTTTATTCAGTTGATAATATACAGGTGACCATTTTATTTTATTTCATTTTACATTCATGCATGAAGTCTGTGCATTCAGAAAGTGGGTCGTAGAGAGCTATCATACATATTTTGTCAATTAAGTTTTAAGTGAAATGTCCAAATCATTTTATACCCGGTCTTTAGGGTAGAAAATATAATTTATTTATTTCGGTGGGGGGGTTCTAGGAAAGGAAGACTTGTTGATGTAAATCATTGTTAAGTTATTCCTTTCCACGTCAAAACGATGTAAGCCCTAACGCAGCCGCTTCTACCTGGATATGTAAAATCTGTTGAAGTCAAGTGAGACCGCCTTAACAACGAGGCGGTCTGGTTGCGGAATCATCCTCATTTCTTCTGCATGTTCGTTTAGTTTTTCCTGGATGGCTGCAAAAATAGGCGCATAGACATCACAAACTTGACAGTTGTTTTTTTTTTTCGAGGAAAAATGAGCGAGCTCCTTGATATGTGAACATGAATCAATGTGACACTGATACATCCAATGCCACATTCAGTGTCAATTACACCACACACAATTGTTAAAAATCTGTTGTGAATTAATTTGTGTAAACGGAAACATAGGCGTCATTTTGGTTTGAAAAGTGCTGAGGGCATAGATGGGATCTTTTCTGTCACTGGCCTATGGTGTGTCTGTTTATGCGGAGCATAGCTGGATTACAAATGCAACACTTTTCAAAATGTACTGGCATTGTGTAGGACTTTACAAATAAAACGATAAAACACGTGGGGTGTGTCTCTGTCAGTTAGTGACCACCGGATACATAACTCTGCAGTGAGACAATCTCATTCCTCGAAACTATAAGAGACGTGCAAGCGATACATGATAAACCCAGGGGGGTTAGGATACTTATTAGCGCCCCCACCTCCCTCTGGTGTCTACGGGTGCAGGATTGAGTCCAGTGCAGGACTCCAAATATAATCGCATAGCGAGCAACACATTAAAAACCCTCACCTGTGTGTACTTTGTGCATACCCAAACATCACATCATGTGCATTTCAGAATGGAGATTCTAATTTCAAGATGTTAGCCAGGAACATCTACGAGTCTAGCAAAAAAAATTAACCCATCTGCTGCATGTGTGCAACAAACTTATCTGTAACTAGGTTGCTATGCACACTTCGCCAGTGACAGACCAAACACTGCAAAAATGAATCTTACCTTTATATGGTCCACTCGTATCACACATGTATAGTTACAGTTGCACAGTCCACTGTTATCTCAGCTATGAAGCATGATCTAATGCTAGACAAACTACATAGAGAAATTTAGCCTGACCAGAATTGCTAGTGTCATTACTTCAAATCCGACTTTTCTTTTCTTTCGACTTGGCAAACCGAACAAAAAATGCTACACTTAGAAATTCTGTTAGAGCATTTTAAAAGCACATAACGTCTGGAAAACAAAACGTTTCTGACATCAGATGGGAAAGCATGTATTTGAGATGGATGGCTAGCATGATGCACTGGAGCAAAGGTGATGGCATCTGACTGGTGACCCTCAAAAATCAGCTACATTGTAACACGTAGACTAACATTACAGATAACTTTCATTTTAGTCTATCAATTCGATTATCATCTATCCACTGGTGGTTATTCATTTTGTTTCAGAAGGTTTGTATTCATTGCAGTGAGATGTTATTATCAGTTGTCAAAAGTGGTGGGGACGATTTTGCGATTGCAAAAAAATTGTGGGGACATGTCCCCAGCGTAGGCTAAATGACGCCTATAATGAAAACACTACACAAAGTTAAAGAGGTCTTGGGATGGGTTCAACCTCTTTATTCATATGATCATGATGTCTGCGATATCATGCTTCTGGGCGCTAGCCAACTCCTTTCCTTACTGTTACGATTTCTTTTCTTAGGCCTGTTTCCCAACCTGTCTTCTCCATGGATTTTTGATTGAGTCTTCATCTATGCAGTCACACAAATTAATCATATACAAATTGTCAGGTTTGCGGACACCGTCTTAAGCTAATGATATAACTATATTGAATTAAATCGACTTGAGAACAGAAGCGCTGACATTTTTGTCATCATCAAAAATATAAACAATGTTAGCCTGTTGTTCTACCTACTATATAGCAAGCAAAAAAAAACAAAAGGGGGGCACGGGTGTTATCGGTTTATGAGAGCGTTTAATTAGTAAAAGATGACGGTGTAGTGTGGTTTTTATATAACCCAAGACCCACTAGGGACCACAGTGTTAGGACAACTTGCCAAGAGAACAGGCCTAAATATTTATTGGCCAAAATTAGAGCGTTGAGGCCTGACTGACAGTCTTGTGTGTTTCAGGAGCCTGGGTTTATTGATTTTATATTTATAGCGCATTAATTGTTTACACGCAAAACATTGCTATCTTGTTTTTTTTTTTATATATAATAAAGGAGAAAAGATAAAGGATAAAAACAACAACAACAAGCCACAAATTCTCCGTTCATACCAAGCTTTTCTGGACCAAGGCAACACCGGGGCTTCTGGCAGTGTCATTAACGTGATGGGCAACACCACACGCTCTGCAGAACAGCTCATATCTGTTTTGTATCTTTGTTATAATTACTCACTACGCGTGTTTACCCTGCTGAGACAGATTAGCGCCGAATTAAAATAATTTAAATTTCGGAACATATCAAACTCGCCGTTCTATGGTGAAAGAGTTTGTAAAACTTCTGTTTTCTTTTCCACCACTGGTTTCCACACCAGCTCATTGTATTAGATCTATTCAGCAAGCAAATAATGAATACGCGAATATAACCCAGGCGTGTTAAACATACAGATTTTTTTGTCATGTTTTGAGTGGTGATGTGGCAGGACAGGCAATGGGCTTATGTGTGTATCTTTGGCCTAAGATAGAGGGGTTTCACTGGACAGATAAGGCGCAGCTTTGATTTGGATGATGGATGAATTGGGTTTTTTGAGTGTGTGTGTGCGTGTATGTGTGTGTGTGTGTGTGTGTGTGTAGTATGTTATTTTCAGTTAAATGATGTCAAGAGAATGTACCATCACAGCTCCCTCACACAAACAGTTCAACACTGACACACAGATGGGTGCACCAGCGCACACACACACACACACACACACATGCTAAATGAATGGGATGGAGTGTGTAGACCTGTAAAAGAGTTAGGGGTACATAAGCATTTGGAGAGGTGGGCCCACTCAGCCCTGCTGGACTGCTGGACACCTCTGACACTTCCCCCTCCCTCAGACAGACACACACACACACACACACACACACACACACACACACACACACACACACACACACACACACACACACACACACACACACACACACACACAAACACACACACACCTACAGTACATCACTGTGATCTGTGTGATCTCTGTCTCATTGTGGTTGATTTACTAATACTCCCAATTCAGTAATACATTTTGCCATGAGATATAGGGAGCACAAAGGCCATTTAGACAGAATGCTTATTCTTCTAGACCTGACTGAGGTTTATGTTAAGGCAAGTTGTTTGCAGTATATATGGGGATGTCAACTCCTTGTTCCACTGAAAGAGGTGAGGTGTGTGTGTGTGTGTGTGTGTGTGTGAGAGAGAGAGAGAGAGAGAGAGAGAGAGAGAGTATGGCAGTTACTAGTGAGATGTGTTAGCTAAACTATGTCAGGCATGTGCTGGGTCGGGTGTAAGAGGTGTGTTTTTTGAGAGGTGTCTGAGGTGTTTGTGTGTGGCTGCTGTGAATTGTGAGCTTGTAAGGTGTACAGTGGATGGGTATGTAGGTTACTGAAGTAACTGTACCATCCAGTTCATATATTGCACATACTTCATTTCCTGTACAGTATTTTCTGATAGCATTGATTTTGGAGTTTAGATGACGCCAAAGCGATGGCGTGGCGGTTAAGTGTTTACGATAAAACAACGTCGCGAACGTCAAGCACGTTGCAGCAAGTGGATGTTTCGCTTGGCTGGGTTTAGTGCATGGCTTCTGCGTGCGCTTTTTGACGTTCAATATCATCAGGTGCACATGATATCGCGGCGGAGGTAATTCATTATTAACGCGAGGATTCCAGATTAGCAGTCGGGGCAAAAGACCCATGTCTGACATTTCCCCCTGCACTCAGATAGCGGCAGGCAACAGGCTATATGAGCGAGCGATAGCGAGTGAATGGTGGTCGCAGCAAACCGAGTCAGGTGAATCTGCGCGCTGCCATTGAGGCCGAACAGTCATACAAGCTGAGAAACTAATCTTGATATGTTTAACAAGCCGCTCCAGCTCCGGCCCGATAAATAATACAAGAGCTTTTAGTGGATCCAATTTATGAAACATTAACTGCATGAGCATAATAGAGTAATTAGTTTTATCTCACGTTGGATGTTATTGGACACTAGGCCACTGAATGAAAACTTTTATTTTCCGGCCTAATTGTAAAGACAACGGAGAGTAATTTTCTCTTCCGATATACGAGTGAGGTGGGAGAGGGTGGTCTCACAGGCCGCGGGGCTCCGCAGATCTCGATGTCCAGGTACAACCCAGTGTTTATGTACTCCCAAAAGTGTATCAAAGCTCAGATCCGTGGAAATAAAAGAAAAGTCAAACAAAACAAGCATTAGACTGCATAAAATAAAGTATGGACAAGGGAAACAGGTGAGGCTTTGTTTAGGTGGTTGAGGTAGATCAATATCTCGGCTTGCAAGCCAGGAATCTTGCCCGTTTTCCTCCAGCACTCTGCGGATCAGCTTACGGCGTGCAGACAGACTGTCGCCTCCGCTTCGCTGACAGACAACCTGCCTCACCCCAAAAGACGGAGCAGGGAAAATATCTTCATTCTTTTCTGGACGAATAAAGAACAGGTGAAAGTAGTACAGCGTTTGACTGCATTTTGATTTTGAGAAAGTGAATGTAAGCAGTGATAGGTTGTTTGTTTCTTTCTGGGATTCTGACATTGCGTTGATTTTTCATTATTTGGGAAATATCCATTTCGCCTTAGACCTAACAGAGAGACAGAGAGAGAGGGAGAGAGAGAGAGAGCGCGCGCGCGCGCAGGCGACAGTGAACGGCGAGAATGTGAATAATTGCATGCAGTATCATTTCAAACTAATTAGCACGAGATATTTGAATTTTAAGAAGTGTGAACACATTATTTGAATTCCTCTAGATCCATATGACACGCTGTTGAAATGTCCAACTAATCGCTAAGTGCTCAACAAATTACATATAGACTTTGTACACATATCACCATAAAGTAGTGGTAATTCAATCGGGTTCATCGATTTTAGGCCCGCTCATTGAAATCAAGCAAGGTTTACAATATCCTCTTAATCGCAGGCTGTACATATTTATTGGAACATGCAGAATTAATAACTTGTAGGAGTTTCTTTATGAGAGCGATGACCATGGCTGCTGCTGGCATTAGTTTACCTGAAAGCTTCAGTGTTCCAGTGACATTCTTCTCGCTAGATTACCCAAAGAGCCAACGAGACAACAAACCCAGCAGATCATGTCACGGTGTGGGGAAAAAAAACACAGGCTAAGGGCTATTTTACGCGTGAGTCATTACCTTTTGATCAACAATCAGAACTAGCCCTAAAAAGATTTTTAGAAAGTCTCATTTCTAAAGTAAAATCAAGGCATACAATTAAGCTTTAATGGCGTGTTAGTTTTGCAGATTTAATGGAGTGTTAGTTTTACAGATTCCCACTGCGTGAAAGTTCTGCAGTAGGCTGTGACTATCATGCGGCTCAGTTTAATGTAACATGTGGCTGCTTCAAGAAGCTGCAGTCTACAGTGACAACACAACTGCTAATTGATTATTTTATTATTTTACTACATAGTGCCCATGACGCATTTGTTACACAGTTGTTATCATTAGTATTGTTGCTGTTGTTGTTGTTGTTGTACAATAATGATAATAAAAATAATATCAATATTAATAAGAAACGTTTCCTTGGCTGTTTAATATTGTTATTAATATTGCAATGTTACTGCAAGCAAAAATGGGCTTTTAAGTTTAAGACGCCTAAGGGCAAGTAAAACATTCTTTTAAAAATAAAGGGGGCCAAACCAAACCCTTAATCAGCGATAGGTATAAAAAAAAAAAATGTACAGACAGATTTTAATATTGACAGATATTCCCATTCCAATATATGCAACTTTTTGTTGTACACGTTAACCACTTAGATTTACATATAAAAAATGTCTAGCCTATTTGTTCTTTTTAGAGTTGTTGTAATGAAATCCTCCAGTGCAAGTTCAGAGCGACAGGTTTTTCCAGATCATCCTAGCACACAACACACAACGCATATTTGAGCAGCTAATGAGCTGAAATGACTACGGGTTTGTTTTTCACTAAAAAGACATTCATCCTCACTATTAGTGTCCCTGCCTATAGAAGTGGTACCTACACTGCTGACATCCTCAAATTTCGTTGTGTATCCAATGCACAATGACAAATAAAGTCTATTCTATTCTATCCTACCTCAATAAGGGGTTGCAATCCGAAACCATAAGAGCTGTGATTCTGAGCATTGACTAGTTCACTTTTGATAGATCTTTCCTCAGAATTGAATGATAAATGGAGAAAAAAATTACAACCAACAGCAACAGACAAAAGCAAAAGACAACAGCATATCTTCGCCTTCATTTTCATCATCAACAACAACAAATAGGCTACAAACAATACAATAATAAAATATAATAAAATAAAATAAAATAAATAATAATAATAATGTGCAAGTATTTTGTATTATTATTTGTGGACAGGCCTACCAATGGGAGTAATTTCAGTAGGCCTGTGGAAAGTGAATCAGATGGCGCTTCGCAGGTGGCGTGTCCTTCTGGCGACTGCCTTCACCAGACAAACATATTGGGCCAATGCGTGGTGTCTGTGTGTATACTGTTAAACCATACACACGGCCTCTCCTGAATGAGTGTGAAGAGCTCTGGCAATGGCCATCATTAATGCTTACTCTGTTTTAATAAGCCTTCATGAAACACTGTATGAGAAAAAAAACACATAACCTTCGTGGATACGCTTTCCTTCATAGCCCTATAGAGAGTCAAAGCTGCCACCCAGGCCAGGCCTCCGCTAAAATTAGGTCTATGCCTACCCAAGACTCATTTCTATAGTGCAATCAGAAAAATCATTCCTCAATTCAACAGTGGTGTCGTGAACAGGGGAGAAAATCAAGAAGCATGGCTTGGTGCCGGAATTATTCAATGGCCAGAGACCGCAAACTTGAGCCGCAATCACATTTTGTTATTACAATCATATGTATGCCGCTAATATTCTTGCTAACTACAATAAACTAGAGACAAAAGTCCTGATAAGCAGAGGTCAGTGGCAGAGGTGTGTTTGTAGAGGACAAGATACCGTAGGCGCGTAAGGACGTGGGTCAATGTATGTTGCTACAGCTAGACACCCAAGGGCGTAAAAAAAAAAGTCATTCATAAAAACAAATGGCTCGACGCTATTCCTATTTACATAGAAGGCTGTTAAGGTCAACAGAAAATAGCTAGGATGTGGTATGGACTGTATAAAGTAATAGAACAAAGAACCCGACCATTGGTTAAATCAAATAAAATACTGTCAGACACAGAACCCAGAAAAGACTACAAATAGGCGCATTGCGATTTGTATTTATCTTGTGAAAAATGAAATCCTAAAAATCCTAGAAATCCATATACTTTTTAAGTCACTGGGCCCTGTGCCACCAGCACCAAACAATGGAGAGGTCAGTGGAGCAAACTACTCGTGGACATACAGTCTGTGAATACTTCCTTAGCGGTGCGGGTGTGGAAACGTGAGAGGAGTTATCATGTAGGCCTTGTTTTCAGCGGTAAAACATCTGCACTAGCCTATGCTACACTCATCCATAGTCATCCAGGCGGCCGTCTTCTTTAAGTTTGTTGCTCACTGGATACTGACCAAACAATCTGCAACCAGCTGCAAAATCCAAATACCTCTCTTTTCTCTAAAGCACGCACACACACACACACACGCACGCGCGCACGCACACACACCCAGTATATTGTATATCAAGGCATATACACAACTTTTGACAAGGCAGAAGGTTGATCAATATATATATATAAATATATATATTTTTTGTCTAGAGAAAGACACTTTAAAAAAAAAAAAAAAACTTTTTTGGCTATATTTCCATTTTACCTCTGAGTGCATCGTGCAGTTGAAAAGAAACAGAGATCACTCTTAGTTTAGGACAATATTGTTACCTTATGTAATTGGAACAATTGGAGGCCGGTGTGTAGGATATGTGGTTTTACTGAGGGCGGGGTAAATTGGAATGACACCACTTTGCACTTCAACAATCCGGTTCTGTCAGAGTACAAGTTGTTTGTGTAACCCGACAGCTCGGTGCACCAAGTCGCGCGCTTTACACACTCATTAAAACGATTATTCACGATCTGTCGAATGTTTTCTGATTCTCTCACAAGAAACTCATTTTCTACAATACCGTTAAGGGAAACACGCGCTCTGTGTTCTATGGCCGTTTTAAAACAGCCTGTTGCTCTACACAAATTGAGGAGAAGAGAGGTCCAAGAGGGCCAGTTTAGGTGTTAAGCTTCAACAATATTCCTCCATTTAACCTCTCGATATGAAAACATGATAACCGTCAAAAATATCTGGTAGGTAGATTATTATAAAATAATGCACAATCCCAACATATTGGATATATTATCTGTATCTACCCCCACTAGCAATAATAATAGCAATAATAATAATAATAATAACAACAATAATAACAATAATATGTTTACTGTGTTATTATATTTTAATAATAATGTGTTTACAAATCTGCATTGGCGGACATATTATTTTAATAGCGTAGTGATAACTGTAACTTTTTCAGAATTAAACATTCTGTCTCAAAATTCGTCTGTCGTCGACTTTTCTTATTCCTCTTTAAATTATTATTATTATTATTTGTATTGTTGTTATTATTATTATTATATTTTTTGGAATATTGTAATTATTATATATTTTAATGGAAAACAGTAAAATGTGTTTGTAAAAGTAATGTATCTTTTTTTAGATGAATGTATTATTGTAAAGGCATCAGAAAAATGCATTTGCCAGGGCATTAATAACAGGGTTTTATTAAGTTGTGGTTTGGAACAAGATCATTGAAGTCATTGTTGTTGTTTGTTGTTTCACAGCTTGTACATGTTACTCGCTTTTTAGATGTTCGGCTCAAGCAGGTTGATACAGAGATTGGTTTGTGTATGAGGTGTATGCGATTACTGTTGGCCCAGCTTTCTGCGAAATGCTAGCGCCCTCAGTCTGCAACTCTCAGATTGCATCGGGGAGACAGAGAGAGAGAGATGGGGGGGGGGGATCTCACTGGGTTTACAGGCCCTAGCCTATATCATGGCCTCTTTGGTCGATGCGCAGCCTTCATTGAGAGCCTCGGATTATCCTTCATTCTGCACACCGACACTCACAAAAAAATGCAACGTCAGTCCATGTTTAACATTTACGGTGACATTCAATACAATCACAACAAGACATGTTGCTTGAAACAATATGATAGTGTGCCTATAGTCTACTGATGATATAAAATGTGATAACGCATTCTATTCTGCCTTGGCTGAGTCAGGAAAGAGCATGAAACACTGTTGTAGTGACGGTCTGTATTCAAGATCGCCCTTTCAATATTTACGCATAAATAGAGGTTTGCGAGGCTAATGTATCGCCAACATAATTGGAGCTCGTGGATAAAGCCCCTTTAAGCCGGTAAGAATGGTTACTCTGCGCTGCACCGGCTTTAGACCTACTGCTGTCAGTTGTCTCAAAGGACTGGTATCTATCTATCTATCTATCTATCTATCTATCTTTGCTCGTCTAGTTTAAATGTTCATAGCAGGGCACCATACACCGTCTCCATGCTACATGTAGACTACTGATTGATAGGGCACATGTTTACCCTCATGGTCCCCGGCTTGTAGTTGTTAGCTGTACCACGTCGTAGAACACTTAATTGAATACTTCTGACACGATATACGATGCCAATCTAACAGGTTCAGTAAATTGCTACGTTTATGCATTTCATCTATATGAGGTAATTCCATTGTATTTTCATGTGCGCTCACGTGATAGCAAAACATCGTGACTCGGCTAACTGAGGCCATTTTGACAAATGGTTTGGCCTTTTCCCCCATGCCATTGACTGCGTTAATCCTTTCCGTTCTATTTATTTAGATGTCGTTCATTTATCATGAAATAAATCGAGGTTATAGTTACACTTTCGTAGGTGTACACTTTCCATATGTAAGAGAACGGGCACGCTCTTGCATTGCGACCATTACAGGGTTAGGGGCAGGAGGTAGTTCATAAATCCTGTAGTAATCTGTCCTGCTATGCGCCGCAACCACGCCTTACAAGAGTCTAGTAGGATGAACTCGAGACCCATACGACCTTCCTAGACAAGAGGTGCAAAAATAGATGTATATTTGATATTCTAAGAAAGCCTTAACAATGAGCAATGAGTGACAGGCTATAGATATATAGCTTTATCAAGCACAACCATACTAGATTCCAGATTTACTGGCGCTAGCCTTTTTTTTCCAATTGATCCTTTGTTAATAAGCGATGCAGTTGCTTAGTTGCGGTTCAGGTATTTGTTAAGGTTTGTGGGTTGGACACCACCGCAAAGTATTTGCAGATGTAAAGCAATTACACGTCATAGGCAAAGGGAAACAATCACAACTACTAAATCCCTCCAACTTCCATAGTCGTATACTGATTCAACTGTGAATCCAAAAGGGTTAGGCTAACATCCCAATTTAGCCTATCTTAAGTAAGTTTTCGGCACATCTTTTTTTTGGCATGGATCTGGTTCTTGTAAACTGCATTTCAGAAACGAAACATACAATGTCAACATTAATGTCAAGGACAGAAGCAAGGCATCACACACCAAAAAATAAATAAAAAAGAGATGACCCATAGCCTATTTTCTATTGGCAGCTCATGGCTACCCATGGAATAGTGCTAATACGTTTCTTCATTTCCGTCTTTACATAACTGGAGAAATTAATCCTAAATCCTAAATCTACTATATGTATAGCTATAGCAGTATATTAATAGCACTATAGCTATATGGGTGCACACGTACTGTATTGTATGGAATGGAAGAGATAAACGTGTCAGACTACGATGCACGCATATTCAACATTTAAAACGTAACCATGGCTCTTTCAGCCTTTGTCTTGTGAGTGGTCACCCCGTTTAACATCTGAACGATAACATCTTACAGGGAGATATCTAGTGTCACTGGGCTATTGTGAAAAACAGCGAGGTTATTGGATTACAGTTGTACACATTCAACACGATGCCTCTTTTCGAAATGAACAAATTGCTGGATTATAGTGCTGAAAGTTTGTCCCTCTATCTATTTTATTTCTGATTATCGGCTGTAGGGATATCACAGGCCTGTTTGAGATTGTGACACACATTTGTGCTGATCAACCGAGGATGTTAAGGTTGCGTTATATATTGAAAGTTGTCATTCATGGGTTAGGCTACTTCAAACACAGCGTGGAGTAGGCTGCTATAATTTTGCTTTTGGCCTTTCCCTTTCATTACAGGCATAGCATAGCTATATGATGGTGACTAACAGGGGTTTGCTGTCACATGCCGTTTACTTCTGTGTTTAACTTTGTTTTTGTTGTTTTTAAAAGGCCTAAACTCCAAACTGGTCTATCGTAGCAGACACAGGAGAATATTCTACACAAGCACGTTGGCCTGAATTTATCTATTGCTGTATTTTGCTTAGTCGTGATAAGATGTAATTGGCTTCATGTAGACCTGATCATAGACTTAGATAGCGTGCAGATCGGAGATTGGAGGTTTCCGAGGTCAACACGACCAATAGTAAACACTAGCAAATCTATTGTAGCTAAATGCTGAGGCCTAGGTCCTACCCGCAAACTGTCGCTTAAATTTGAAATTATATCAGGTTAATTAACATGGTATTTCAATCGAGTCAACATTACCCATTTACAATTCTGAATTGACAAAAAAGACAAACTATTCATGATTACTGGACTTAACCTATTTCTTTTATTTTCGTTCGGTTAACAGTTTAAGCGACAAACACGGGCATAAGACCACAATATCACAACCATGAAATTTAAAGACGACATCAACAATCACTCAATATTTGATGAGGCATTTACCCAACACGGGTTACACGTTCGCAAAGTTAACCTATAATTACAAATAGGTATTGACAATTTACTAATTACAAAAAAGAATGTGACCAGGTGGTGACCACATACAGTAAAATTATGCACAACACAAGCTAAAGGCATTCATTCCTTTTGTACCCTTCTCAAACTGTCAGTCAGATGTGGTGAATACTGAAATTCTCTTTTTTCTATAACCAGTCTTTGGTCTACAAAGTAACAGTATTTTGAAAAGAACGAAAGCATTGTAAGTGCATTTACCTATATGTAAGAAAAAGGACAAAAGTAACAAAGAGCCATGAATTCGCACGGGTAATCTGCACTTAAAGAACACATATTTATTTGAAATTTCAAAATAAAAATTAGTGAGTAATTTTTTTTTTTCAAAATCATATTCCACCAGCGCACTCACGGTAGTTGATAATACTGCAAATATGGGGACTGGTGGGTGAAGTGATGTTATTAGATATTTTGTTATATTAAAATTAGGCAAATCTGCAGTCACTATTTCAATACACATTCTAATGTAATTATACTGCCTTTAAAAAAAAGCCTACATTTTATCTTCGTCTTTTTTTCTTGTCACATTGCACGTTGCTGACAGAGGAATAAAACAACTTCCCAACATTTGACGTATGTATATGACGTTTGTATACAGAAATAAATGCAGAATATTCATAAAAAATACCTGGAATTCGACAGCTTGCATTTTGTTCTTTCTCTTTGCTTAATTTCTCCGTTATTTTATATTACATGTAAATGGTGTAAAACGTTCACTTACAGTCTGCTCCTGTGCAGGATTAGTTAGTGTATAAGTGGGTTTGAGGTTGACCCTTGATTTTGATGCGTGAAGTAATCAGAAAGTCCGCTGGAAAGTCCTGAAGAGAAACTGGGCAGAGAAGGCCTTAAAGAATCACAGGTGATGGAGGAGGGCGTCTGGGGGGAGGACGAGGACACAGTCCGGGCCGTCATTGAAGTGCTGCTTTGGGAGGTCATGGAGGGATGAGGGACATGAGGGAAAAAATAGCTGGTCTGTCCGCTGAGTAGGTTAACGGAACAGGGATTTAAAGAGTATGTCCCAGAGCAGGGCACCGAGAGGCCGCATGGCACAGACGCGGCTAGCGCCGCCGCTGTGAGGTGGTGAGTGGCGTAAGGAATATCCCCATTCACAAGTCTGTCAACACTTAGGCCATTGGAGGCAGGAAAAGAGTGGTTGTTTCCCAAACTGTTTTGAGTCAACATTGTGCTGTAAGACATTGGATGACTAGGGTAAGGCGACGACGTCCCGTTGTAGCTCAAAGCGCTGTTTGCCCTCGGATGATGGAGGGAAAGGAATGGAGACATTGGCCAGTATAAGGACCCGGCTCTATCCATGAATGTGAGTCCGGTGGAAGTAAAGCGAGCACCGCGTTTAAAAGCTAGCTTAGCCCTGGAGGTTGTTGACCTCCTACGAAGTTTGCCAGTTGTCCCACCGATGAACACATCGTCACTCGAAGGGTCAAGCATCCAGTAGTTTCCCTTCCCGGGGTCATCATAATGCCGGGGTACTTTCACAAAACATTTGTTAAGACTGAGGTTGTGCCTAATGGAATTCTGCCAACCCTGCTTGTTCTCCCGATAATACGGGAAATTTTTCATGATGAACTCGTAAATACCGTTCAATGTGAGGCGTTTTTCCGGACTCTGCCGGATTGCCATCATGATAAGCGCATTATAACTAAAAGGGGGTTTCTCATACTTGCCATTTTTCTTTTCCCCGTCTTTCCCTCCTTCGCCGTCTTTGCTATCCTTTTTCTCTTCCTGTTTTTCTTTCTCATCTGTACAAGTCGACTCATGCGGAGCATTGTCACTTTTATTGCAAACGTTCTCCGACTTAGTTTCATGAACGACGGCAGGTATAGGAATCTTCTCCTCTTCTTCGGGAACTGACCTGGGCTGGTTGTCATTCTTGACGGCCTCAGGAACCAGGCTGTTTATACTGAACGACGATTTAGGAATCATTTTCACTTCTTTCCGTTCTCCCATGTCCAACATCACACGCAAGGTAAAATGGCAACAACCAGCGGCACAGTTGGATCTCAGTCTCTTACGCTGGCGAGTCCTCTATGATAATAAAAAATAACTATTTCATGTTCTTCAAAAACACATCGATAAGAGACAGCAAGCTACAATTAATTACGGGAGCCACAGACACTAAGCTGTTGAAAAAATTGGTTGAACCTTTTTCAGACTCCAGCCAACCACAGCACCATAAGTATTATCGCGTCCTCCCTCGTAGCAGCCAATCATTGCGCAGTTCTTAGCGGTTGTTCAAGTGCGTAAGGATACACAAGTTCCACCAATGCAATGCAGAATGCGCTCATCCAGTCAACAAAGGTTTTCATTTTCGGGACCAAAAATCCAACCAAGAAAATAGATCACATCACCTCAGTCTATCTCACTGCTTTAGATCGTTTTAGACTGCTGATGCAACACAGGCTTACTGCTTAAACGCTTGTTTACAAACCGCGGGGGAAAAACAAGAGGGAAACAGATATGTAGCTGCTGAAGACAGGTACTATTTTCTGTCTGAAATAGTATTTACTTAAGTGTAAGATGTTTTGCAATTATTACACTTAGGAAAGGAAGTTGTTGACATGTTTCTTATACCTCATAAATAAGAAAAAACCAATCCATGCAAGAAATTTAAAGTAACATAAGCATTTGCCCTTCAAAGCATTTTATTTAAGAACTAATGTTGGAACCTCCGACTAAAAGTTTCAAGAATACATTGAGTAATGAATCTAACTGAGACATTATCTATATTATTATTATTATTATCATCATATATCATTATTATTATTGTTATTATTGTTATTATTATTATTATTATTATTATTATCACTACTACTAGTAGTAGGAGTACTAGTAGTACTAGTAGTAGTAGTAGAAGTAGTAATAGTAGTCGAGTAGAAATAGTAGAACCAATAGCCGACTTTTCTGTTACGAATTAGACTATTTTTCCATTGATTCTATGGATAGATTGTGTGAGCTTGGCATAAATAATTAATCATAGTGTATCACCGAGGGGTTGCAGGGTCTGTAGGTTTTGAATAAAAATCCGGCATTGCTTTTAATTGACTGGGATGCACTCCTCTAGTTTACTGCAAAGTGAGGTGTGACCAGGTGCAATCAAACAGTGCCCATTTAACAAACCTAAGGTGCAGCTCTTCTAAACTCCATACAACATCAGGGACGCCGACAGTAAACTTCACTATTGCTTTATAGACGCTGCTTCCCCCGAGAATGGACTACCTGATGTGCACCTGCTGATTTAACCCCAGCATGTAGGCTACATTCAGGCACCGGGCCTATTTTTGACTTCATTAAACTTCAAGTTATAGACTGAGAGCATATTACCAAACTGGAGTCCTACATTTTGTTGAATGGTAGGTGACAAATTGTATCGCATTTGACACGCGACTTGGCGAAAGGTGAACGGTCTTACAATTGAAACACAGTGTTTGTTTGATGTCTTACGATAAAGAGGGAAGGCGCGAGAGATGCATGTTTGCCGGCAGTAACAGCATCACAGAGGTCTGTCTGACTAAACAACACAACACACGCAGGCGCACACACACTCTCTTTCTCTCTCCTTCACTCACACACATAAACACACACACACTCTCACATACACACACACAAACACACACACACACACACACACAAGAACACACACACACACACACACACGCACATGCAAACAAACAAATAAGCAAACCTTAGTGGATTCCCTGTGACTCCACATTGGTGCGCCTGCGTCTTTGTGCATTTGGATATGCTGCGCGGCTTGATCGTGGCCCAAAAAGCGCTGAAGATAAGTATGTCTCTGTTTATAGTCAAGCAAACACACGTATGACACCTGTTAGAGAGTATTAGTATCGGAGAGTACTAGTTATCTGCAAGTCCGTTAGTGATTATTTTATGTTCTTAAAATCAGAGATGCTTATTACCAGGCGTTTTGGTCGTATGAGGCGCACCTTCCACATTTAAACAAACCTGCTAAACATTTGCTGTTAAAATAGTTTATTTTAAAATAGTTTGACTTTTCAGAGCAGATTATTCAATATATTGCTACTGCTATCGTCTTGTGTACCTATCAATAGGCCGGATGGAATTGCGCTCTATTCTCACCAAGTAATATGCGATTGACGATAGTATAGAAGAAGGGTCTTTTAAAATATGGTCTTCTCATGACATCTCGTGTTATTCCTACACAGCGAAATCGATATTGCTCAGTGCGTCACGAACATGCGAACATTCCACTGCACAATAAAATGTTTATTGATGATGGCCCAGTTCACTGAATCATGCCTAGAACTTGAAAGTGATGTGTACCGGCAGATGAGCGAGTCTCGGCGTACAGTGTTTATTCTGGACACCCAGTGCCTTCTTCATGAATGGTGCGTGATCCCTCACCAACAACGTGATACTTTAAAGTAGAGAGCTTGCCGCATCACTTACTGTGAATAGTTAGCTGTCAGCGCTCTCTTTGAACTTTGCACATTTGCAAAAATAAACAAACACATATTTTGGTTTGACCTCTTGTGTACAAGTCAGAGGATGGCACCTTTTCTAAATCCATTCCCCTGCGCAAAAAAATGCATTAAGATAACTTAACGAAAAATGCCCTAGCTTGAAAGGAAAGAATGAACGAATGAATGAATGCATAAATGGGTGAAGGGTTGGGTGAGGGGATGGAGATAGACGATCATTCATTAAAATGTATAAATGTTTTAACCCTGAAGTAGTCTGGAGTTTCGCGCTAGTCCCAACATCACTGTACAGGCTAATTTACATATTGGATTGTAGAAGCCATACATTGCCAGAACAATTTAGTCTAGGTATGTCAAGAAACCTCACCATTTATTAACACAGAGAGGTTATAAAATTCGAAAAAACTTTTTGCAAGATAACTATCCTGTGTGCGTATGAGAATACCTGTGCTCCCAAATAACCTTCAACACTTCTTGTTTTCTTTATAGAGGCAACTTATTAGTGCTTGAATTATCCTATGAAGTATTACAAGTGGTGTAGTCTATAATGAACAGGCTTATATTAAGAATAGCAATTGTGGTATACTGTCGTCTTTTCAAGTCATACTGCTAATTGGGAATACGATGACATTTGTCTTGTAGCCTAGTCTATTGTCATTATTTTCCAATATGCTAATTATAATTTCCATTCGTGCTCACAGAAAAGTATGGCATTTTAGTTCATGAGTGGTGAACAGATTTTTCTAACTTAGTATCTCGGCATGCTTGCTCGTCCAAAAAGCTATCCATAAGCCTACCTCAATGTAACCTAATTATATGTTATACGTTATATGCCGTTCTCTAAAACCATTAGAAACGTTGTCTGAGTTATAGTGCCCCATAAACTTCACATTATTTGATTCAATTGATTTGGTCTAATTCACCATCAGTCGGTTATGAAATGGCATGGTATAGCCTAATTCGCTCAGGATAAATCATAGAAAAGACGTAGGAGAACTAGGGCCTGTCCCTTCAGAAATGTGAATGTTTATGTAATTAAAACAGTAGCTCCACAAACTATTCATATTGTTAAAAAAAAAAAAATCAAAACAAAAGGTTGGCCAAAAGTAGCCTACGTAGATGTATTTATTTCACTGCAGTTACTGGGGGTGTTTGGTAGCCTACTCATAACAAATTGTTTGTAAACATATCACTTACATAAATAGTTATTGTTCACCTTTAAGGGGTACGTCGCCTGCAATAAGCTACGCAGACATGGATAGGCTACAGCCTCGAGCCTACGTATTGCTCTGTCTGTGGTCTCATTTCTATAGTGTGTAATTGGATCGCCCTCTCGTGGTAGCCATTCCGTCATCTCCTCTTCACACATTCGTGGAAGCCCCGATATGCCTCCATCTGTCGAAGACTGGGATGGGGATCTGCAGATACAAAACCGGAGGCATCATTATGTGTCAGTCTATTCCCTTCTACATGTTATTTTGCAACACTGGCACAACACTTCGTCAGAATAGCTTCATCCAGGATTTGAAGTATTGTAGCAGTCTAGTTTCAATTAAACGTTTAGGGTTGATGTAATTTTATTCCATTTTAACGTAAAACAAAATCTACAGCTGCAATCAATGAATTACTCTATCGTATAGACTAAAGCGTGAGTTTAAAAAAGCATATAGGCTATGACGGCAATATCCAGAAGAGCGCTTTTGTGTAGTTATGTCTAAAGGGAACATGCCCGCCTACGGATATTACTTCGTTTATGTATTTGTGAACAAAGAGGAAAAGCTTTGCCCGTTTCATATAAAAGTGTACTAAAACAGAATGTGATACACAAATAGATTACCTTTCTTAAAAAGTAAACAAACTGAACAACAAAAATAACAATAATAATAATCCTACTACTACTAATAACACAATATAGAGAAGTAGTCCACAGTCTATTCAGTGTACACCATGCAAAAACAAAAGCCCTGATGAGTTATGATAACAGGTGAATTCACATCAGACGGAAAGCTGAACACCGTAGGACCCAGACTTAAACTTTAAACTATCTATGTAAATTGGGATGCGCATCACAAAGTGCAAAGGCACCCGGTATGCTGTTCACTGATACAGGAATTCATTTTCTTATAAGAGAAATGCCGGCGCTTAGTGATGTTTCAATAAGCATTAGGGAATGCAATCAAAATCACTCTGAAGAATGGTTCAAATAGTTTTTTTTACATATGTTTCAGTACTGTTTATATTCAATTTTCTCATCAATCATCAGTGGAATGCACCTCACCCAACGTAACGAAAACAAGTTGTTTTTTGATGTCACAACAATGGAAAATATTTGTTTCTGGTTATGCTAATGATGTAAACATGAACACTATTATATGACACCAAATTATTGATTTATCTAGTAATAATAACGAGAAGAAAATTACTAAGAAAACGTGATGTCTAATTCTCTTTAAACATGGGCTATAATAGAAAGTTGCTCTGACCTACTTAATCATATATATATATAATATCTTAGTCGTATATAATGCAATTTGATTGAATAATTAACAGAGCATTTCAGCGAATCTGTTGTAGGTAAATAATGCAAAAGCCTGTGGTGACGTGCAAGGTAATACTAAGTGCAACTGCAATTTACATATAAACAAAATAACATATCCTACTGGAAATAAGAATTCGGATTTTTGTGTAGGCTACCCCACTACGATTAATGAAGCCGGTGCCAGCTTTAACAGAATGTTAAGTAAGTCAATAGATCTTCATAGGAACCATCCATGACCAGAAATATTTCAGTGACAAAAAAAGGGTTGATGACTATTTCTGTGCCTGACAAAAAAACAACCTACCCAATGGTGAACTTTTGAACTCAAGGGTGCTCATGAATTTGTGTGGTCTCTAGCGCCCCCTACCGCTACCTCTATGCGCTAAAGTGAGTGAACGTGATCAGTTTGTATCAGAGCAGACCAACACGGCAACAGAACAAAACTGCAAAGTGTGCTTATAACGTATGGGAAAGGTAGTTCCTGAAATTGCGCAGTTCTCTAATTTGGCATGCTACGCAATAGAACGTTTCAGATGGGGATGTCATGATGTCATGACTCCGTCATTCACTAGCCTACAATTTGCCTCGAGAGGACGGTACAATTACCTACTGATTTAGCTAGGCTATACAAGGAAATATCTACTAGACAATGATTTTAACAATTACAATCTTCCTCCAATTTAGGAAGTGCAATCTGCCTCCCATTTTATATCTACGTCTGCTAAACTCTTTTCCTGTGAGTATCCTTGGAGACGCATGACGATAAACATCTTTAGAATCAATCATTTCTCAACTGAAAGTGGCTTGGCCTGACAACTGAGAGAAACCTCAAAATAAAAATAAGCAATTCATTGTCACCAAAATACACGTATTTTACTAGACTGCCGGCAAAAACTGAAACTTTGGCAAAACTCTTGGTGACTGGCCTCATTTAAAGTTGAGGCGCGGACCGATTTTGAAGCCAACATTTTAACAATACCACGCTATATCCTTGCCATTCTGACTTTATTGAAGTACATTAAGCAATGACACGTTTGATTAATGTACAGTGCCCAACTCCCTCAGATGAGTGTCACACGTGGTTATGCCTCGCAACCAAAAAAATTATTTTAGGATTTTATTCTGCGTTTACAACTTGCTTGTGCAACAACACATTGCGTGCTTCTACATCCACACACTTGGTGGACATCAGATTGGATTAAAATGTACGTTTTACGCATAGATTGGTAGTAGTAAACATCCGATCCTGAAACTACCACAATTGTGACATCCTAAATAAACAAATACATGAATAAACAAACAAACTAACATAGGGGTTGTCGTTACAGTAATTTCCGCTAATACCTGTGAATATTAATGACTAAAACAAAGACACATAAATACTACATGCGCGACTTAACTAATATCAAACATCTAGGCTAAGACACAGCAAAAAAGGGAACGAAAATATGATATTGTGATATGTCCACTCAGCTGTCCAGATACGCAGAGAAGAATTGAGCTGTTAGTAGAAGACCCTTGAGCTTGGCTGCGCAGGAAAACGATACCGACCTGCATATTATGTAATACCGCCAAAGTAAGAATGACAAATATGACAAGTTTTTGAACATTTTTATTTTTTTTTCATTTAAAACTGATTTTTAAATACAGTTCGAAAAATCATTGCAAAATATAATACATCTAAAGAGCATATTCCAACAAAAATAGGTTCTGATCACACTATATCCTTTGTGTTCTTCATTTTGGTGTTAAAATAAATACGTGTTTAAATATGTTCCCATGTAAACATACGCACAATCATTTGATTTAAAAAAAGAAAGAAAGAAAGAAAGAAAGAAAGAAAACGAATCATCCAGCTTCTTTTGCAAATCATGGTTTTAAAATCCTGTCACAATTGTTCAGCCCAGGTGTAGCACTTTAAATATTGTTTCTGAAAGTTAGAACAAAAGGAACCATCACTGTTCTTTACTGCGGTTTAAAACTAGGCGCCAGTGATGCCAGACTGTAGGCTGCATGGATGCCTGTCTCCCTCTGCTGGCGGCTCATTTCTTAAAGAGCTTTTTGAAGACGCTCTTGTTTTTTGCGTTTTTGTCCTTTCCGCTCAAGTCTCTGGGTGTCAGTGGGGGCTGAGGCGGGGGCATGGAGGGAGGGGTGTTCCTGGGCAGCGTTCTCTGTGGAAGATCTACAGCAACAAACACACACATGCAACACAACACAAATGAATACCCATGTGCACAAACACACACACACACACACACACACACACACACACACACACAAAAAAGCTTTAAAGTTAAACAAACTACGATCACATTAATGTTCTGCAAACATAAGACTGAAGCCATAAGGGGTTTTCTGAACAGTCCAAGTAATCCTGAAAACAATTCTGAAATCTGATTGTGTTTGAAGTAATGACCTAGGCTATTGTGAGTTTAATGAAATAGAGCTCATGGCTCAACTGAAGACTGACCGCGGATGAGCTTACCCGTGTCTCTTGCCTCGCTCCCATCAGGATAGCTGTGTTTGTTGTAGTAGGTGTGGGGGGGCTTTGGTGGCGGCTCCCTTTCCATCTCACCATTCTCAGCTATAGAGAAGAAAAGGGTTGGAAAGTGTAGTTTTCAGTCTCAAATATGCAGATGCATGCTTTCCAATTAGCGTTTATCACTTGCATCGCCCAGGCCCAGTCTGAAGACTACGGACAAGATCTCGAAGATGTGGAGGTATGCTTTAAGTTGTTTGTGTGTGTTTCTCTGTGTGTGTGTGTGTGTGTGTGTGTGTGTGTGTGTGTGTGTGTGTGTGTGTGTGTAAGAATCCTAATGTGTAATGCCACGAGGTCTATTTCTGAGGTTAAAACTCTGTCCCAGTACCTTGTGCTTGATTGGTCGGAGTGTTTGGCCTGCCTGTGTCAAAAGTGTCTGGATCACCTGCTGGTGTGCTCGCCTCTGCAGTCTCCCGTTCCTCAAGTGATACATTTTTTCTGCCAAGAAGAATGAAAAGAAGGAGTGGAGAGTGACGCTTTCAGGTTGCATGTGCTGGTGTTTTTTTTAACCAACTCCATTACAGCACTTTCATAAGCTTACATAAAACCATAAGCTTTATGTAAGATCATAAGCTTATTTAAGGCCTATGCCATCGAAAAGCAGGGGAGTGAAAAGGACTGTGCTTGATTAGTTTATCTGTATTTTACCCATGGTGCTCCTGAGAGGTGCTGGGAGAGATGCTCTCCTGTAGTTCCTGGGCCCAGACTCCTCGTTGTTCATCACTCTGAGCAGAGAGCATGTAATGACTTCCATCTTCCAGTCTGCAGAGATAGAGAGAGAGAGAGAGAGAGAGAGAGAGAGAGAGAGAGAGGGAGAGAGAGAGAGAGAGAGAGGGAGAGAGAGATACACGTTTTACTTTAAAAATTATAATGAATTTATTTTAATTGCTTATTATTTATTTCACAAATGTTTATGATGCCTTAATTAAGTATGGGGAGGATGTCGATTGAGCCTGAACTTCGGCAAAAAACCCCAAATGGATATTTAGTCATTTAAATACGTAAAGGGTCATTTGTATAGAAAGAGAAAAAGATAGATGTATTTATTCCATATATTTAATGCTCTACAAGGATGCATTGGCTAGGATCCGACTCACATGATTTTGAAGGTGTACTCATTGTCTAGGATCAGACTCACATGATTTTGAAGGTGTACTCATTGTCTAGGATCCGACTCACATGATTTTGAAGGTGTACTCATTGTCTAGGATCAGACTCACATGATTTTGAAGGTGTTCTCCTTTCTCCGGTAGTAAGGGTTGTCTTTACATCGTGCGCCTTTCAAGCCAATAGGAGGCCAACGTGTACTACATCTCTGCAATAAAACAGAAGAAAGGCTGATGGCTTATGCTCATGGTAAGACAGTGTCCATCTCTGTCTGTCTGTCTGTCTGTGCGTGTGTGTGTGAAAGAGAGAGAATGATGCTGCACCTCTTCAGAAGCATCCTGGTCTTTGTACAAGTTGAGGGTCTGCCCCTCCAGCACAGCATACACAGCCTCCCAGTGGTCCAAACCCTGACACACAGTCACACAAACACACCATTATTCTACCTTCTCTTCACTAGGAATGAGTGTTTCTTCAGAGAGAAATAAGAGACATTTGTGACGAACAGATAATATCCTAACTTACTTTGGTTCCTCCATACTTGAGTCTTATCTCCAGCGTTCCCTCCATACGTACAGCGGAATCTCTGACCTGCTGTACGCGGACACACACACATCCATCAGCGGAAACACACACATTTGTCAGCGGAAACACACACACATCCGTCAGCGGAAACACACACATCCATCAGCGGAAACACACACATCCATCAGCGGAAACACACACATCCATCAGCGGACACACACACATCCATCAGCAGAAACACACACACATCCACCAGCGGAAACACACACACATCCATCAGCTCATTCAGTGTTCAGCAGAAGAAAGCAGCTGTGTGTATGTGCATGAGGATGTGGACAAGTGTGTGTGTGTGTGTGTGTGTTCCTCTAGTGTTACAGCTGTTCATGTAGTGGTGGAATTATGGTTTAAGACCCCGATAAATTCTGTATGTGTACTGTTCAATCCCTATGGATGAATATGTGTACTGTTCAATCCCTTCGGATGGAAGCCTCTGCTCAATGACTGCATGTAAATGTGAGTGGTGCTGGAGATAATAATAATAATAATAATAATATCTGACCTGCTTTCGAGGAGGGGGCTCTGACACGGCAGCCTCTTCTGGCTGTTCCTCTAGCCTCAGTGAAGAGAGTGGTGGTGGAGTGGAGGGCCGCTCTTGCCATGGAGCAGGTTTACCCGGCACATCAGAAGCAGAGCCTGCCACTGCCAGCTCAGAGTCAAGGGGAAGAGGGGCTGGTTCAGGAGGACACGGTGACTCAGAGTGGGCAGGAGATGGTTCAGTGTGGTGTGGAGCATGTTCCGTGTCAGTGGAGCGTTCAAGACGGTCTGGAGACTGGAAGGCTCGCGGAGCCACTTCAGGAGTTTCCTCAGATGTTGAAGGTACAGCTGTAGTGGGATCAGATTGCTCTGCATCCTTAGAGTATCGAGCCGCTGGTTCAGATGAGACAGGAGACCCTGAAGACCTAGGGGCTGGTTCAGGAGGATCTGCATCTGGCCTCTGCTGCTCGGGGTGCCCTGATCTCAGGCTCTGGCTGGACAGCCTTGGCTTCGGTGCGATGAGTGGCCTATCTCCAGGAGTCGTATCAGAGGACGGCAGCTCTCGCTCACGGGAAGGAAGTCGGGTAGGATACTGCAGTTCAGTGGGTGAAACACTACTAGAGGGCTGTTTTCCTATAAAGCTGGTGGCAGGTAGGTATTTCGCCGATGGCGATGGGGATTGTCTGGGCTCTGGTGTGGTGGACCTTGGTGGAAATTTAGAAAGTGAGGTTGGGGTCCTCGAGGAGCCCAATGAAGGACCCTTAGAGGGGGTCTTACTCAGGAAGTGAGCAGAGGGGATGGAGGCAGACACGGGGGTGTCGCTTTTGCCCCTGCTGCTGCTCCGGAGCACGGAAGGCACCGTGGCTCGTGCGGTCGGAGTCGGAGGGTGGTCCGCCGGCTTGTGCTTCAGGGAAGACACCCGCACAGGTGTCTTCCTGGAATCCCTGTTCCCAAGCCGTTGTTCAATCTGAAAGGGAATCAGGCAACACCTTAGATAAGGGTAAGGGAAGGTCAACGGCAAGTAGATACATTTGGCTTGGACATGTTTACATTCTACTGTTCCCATACAAATAATTGAACTTCTATGCTTTGAAGCTAGCATGGTATATTTATACATACTTTTCAAGGAGCTACTCTATGAAGATAAAACATTTCCACAATTCTTTCCCAAACCACAACACTGTGACCATTTTATTTCATTTAATTTCTGAGTCTACAGCAGGGAGTTTTTTCTGACCTGCATCTTCTTCTCATTTAAGGCATTGAATCGCTCGTTCTGGGCCTCAATCATGGCCTCAAGGTCCTCCTGCTTCTTCAGCAACTCCAGCACGTCTGACACAGAGTCCTGGCAGATGGAGCGAAGCGTAAACACTATGCGTGATTCATGGATGATGACTGAATGACATTGTTGACTGGAGTGCAAACCACAATATGACCATATGTACCAGTGTCATTAAGAAACAAGTGACAATACGCTCTGGTATGTTTCTCAAGCTTGTGTTTGCCTTTGTGACCACGCATACATTGATAAAAGGTGTGAAGTGTGTAAACGTAGTTGTCACTGATGCGGCTGTATGACTGGAGAGCACTGCTCGTGTATGTGATGTGCTCTGACCCTGTACGTGTGTGTGTGTGTGTGTGTGTGTGGGGGGTGTAGGTGTGTGTGTATGTGTGTGTGTGTGTGTGTGTGTAGGTGTGTGTGTTTGTGTGTGTGTGTGTGTGTGTAGGTGTGTATATGTGTGTGTAGGTGTGTATGTACGCG
Source organism: Clupea harengus (assembly GCF_900700415.2). Lineage (NCBI taxonomy): Eukaryota > Metazoa > Chordata > Actinopteri > Clupeiformes > Clupeidae > Clupea > Clupea harengus. The sequence continues at coordinate 6,425,747 of NC_045165.1, forward strand.
TGTGTGTATGTGTGTGTGTGTGTGTGTTTCGTCTCACCCCGTAGCTGTCGGCCCTGAGGCCACTCTCGTGGGTGCTGAGCCAGCGCTCGGCCTGCTCCAACTCCCTCTGGAGCTGCTGGAGCTCCTGCTGATCGGCCAACAGCAGCTGCTGCTCCTCCCAGCTCTCCTGCAGGGCCTGCTCCAGATCCTGCAGCTCCGCCACACGCTCCTCCAGCTAACACACACACACACACACACACGCAGACACACACACACACACACACACACACAAGCAGACACACACACAAGCAGACACACACACGCAGACACACACAAGCAGACACACACACACGCAGACGCAGACACACACACACACACAGACGCAGACGCACACACGCACACAGATAAACAAGCAGACACACACACAAGCAGACACACACACACACAGGTATGAAAACTCATACACATTTTTACGGACACATACAAGTACATGGAGATAAATTTATGCCAGACCCCCTTAGGTACATTTGTTTATGAACAGTTGTGAAAACAATCACACTTATTCATGCATACACTTATATACATATACAATACAGACACATACACACACACAGGTATGAATGCGCACACACATACAAGACACATAGAGACGTGAACACAATCACACTCACAATTAACATATATATATTTGAGCACACGCACACACACACACACACACACACACACACACACACACACACACACACACACATATGCATGCACAAATATGATCTACCTCTTGGCACATGAACGTCCCCTCCTGTATGAGGCTCCGTCCCTCATTTTTTACTGCCTGTGATTGGTCCAGCTGTCGGTCAATCTGCGTGCGGTACTCCTCGTGCCTTTTGATTCGCTGTTCAAGGTCTCCTCGCTCACTCCCCACCCCTTCCCCTCTCACTAGCGACAGGGTCTCCCTCATCCACGTCCTGTAACAACATCGAATTAGAATGCAGACAGCACTCCAGCTGTGAAGAAAGCTGATGATAGTTGAAATTGCTGTGAGATTCTGAACGTGGCATTTTCCATAGAGAAACACATTAGCATGACAAGGATTAGATATGATTGGAGTGCATTGTCATTGTCACATTTCAGCTGTATTGTGCCATTTTATTTTACATTTTGCAGTGAGCTGCAATACTGCTTCTAGCATATAGATTATAGTGCCACATTGAAAAGGAGGTGGCATCTAACCACACTGAATCTTACTAATAAAACCCTAAGCAAAAGACAGCAACGTTCTAATTACATTAATCATTAATCACAAACTCCTTGAGCTATCTCATGCGCCAACAGGTGCTCCGCAGAAGGAGCCGCTGTGTGTGGCATTTGGACCGCTGTGTATGGGGTTTGGACCGCTGTGTGTGGGGTTTGGACTGCTGTGTGTGGGGTTTGGACACATGTAATGAGACGCGCAACAGGCGCTCCGCAGAAGGAACCGCTGTGTGTGGGGTTTGGACCGCTGTGTGTGGGGTTTGGACACGTGTAATGAGACGGAGAGGTGGACGTACGAGAGCTGCCTCCAGTCGGCGAGGTATCTCTGCACCGCCTCCGCCTGCCGCAGCCGCTCCCGCCGCTGGCTGGCCTTGGCCTGCAGACTCCCCCAGCTGAGGGTCACCTCCTGCAGCTGCCCCCGCACGCTCTCCCCCACCTGCGGCAGCCGGCGCGCCACGTCACGGCCCTCCTCCTGCCGCCGCTGCACATCCTCCTCAATCACCAGCAGATCTCTCTGAGCAGGGGCGAGGGAGAGAGGGAGACATCAATGAAATGGGCAGAAGCTGTTTTTTTTATTAATGGCACTTTTGTTTTTTTCTTCTCTATCGATCTGCTATTTGCTTGCATTGTACTGTGCTTGTGAGTTGTTTTGGATAAGGGTAGGTGTGAGAGGGGATTAGAAGGTGACAGTAAAGAGAGAAGGAGAGACAGAGAGAGGATTACAGACACTCCGGGGGTGTGATGTGTAGAAATGGTAGACAAGGGAGGAAAAAGTGAAAGATGCTTAAGAAGAGATGCGAGGAGAGGAAGGGGGGAAAGGATGGGAGAGTGATGAGGGGAAAGTAGTGAAGCTGAGCGGTAAGGACAGACTCGGGGACATAACCAAGGGTTAGGTATGGGTGGAGGTGTGTTGCTGAGGACTATGAAATGAATTTACTCTTCAATGTTCGTTTATGAAGTATTAGGTGCAAAAAATCACATATCGATAAACGCAAATTTGTAAGTGTATTTTTTTTGTCAATCATTAGGGATAACTATCCTAAGATGTTACATCTCCCATTAGATATTCAGTATGATGGTTTCTTAGGATTTCACAAATTGTTAACATTGAGGATTTCCCCCCCATTCAAATTGTTAGTTTTGCAAATAATTGTGTTTTTTACACGAAAATGTTTCATTTTTGGTCATAATATTCTTCATTGTAAAATATACAGAGCTGAACATAAGCAAACTTATAATAACATGCTATTTCTATAGATATGTCTTAATGCTAATCTATTATGCATGCTATGAAAACAAAACCCATCGTTGCACACGTCACGTTGCACAGCTTCCATGAACTATTTTGCTCTCCGCCGTAATTCGCATTATTACGTCACAATGGTCTCTGAAAGCTACCCCAGCTATATAATGTTTGTTTTTCGTTTCTTTCAATCAGTTCTCAAGTCTAGACCAGGTTTTCATAACTTTTACAAAAGCGACAACTGACAAAGAGACCATTACCGCATCCCTACGAGGGTGCGGTCCGCTTCAAATGGGACACCAAAAGGAAACAATTTGTCGAAGCAAATCAATCTGTTTTACAACACAGTGTTAATTAGTCTTTAGGGAATCTGTTTACTACGCTCATTGAGGATCAAGTCTTAACTCCAGGATGCTGAGTGTCACAAGTAAGACTGGCTTGGCCCCTCTTCTGCTGTCCGGCAGGAGACTCCAAATGGAGAGCGCAGAACTACAAAATGCCCACAATGCAGCGGAAGAACGGAACCGCGTTCTTCGTCGTGATAACCTGGATTTGAAGTTGTTAATCGTGAGGCTGTCACAACAAATTCAAGACCTCGGTCCTAAACCTGAGGACCAGAGAAAGATGCGCTCTGCTTTAGAAAAAAGCACAGAAATGCTCACTAGATTACAGTCCTGGCGGACGGCACTTGAGGCGAACATTTCTGATCTCAGTAACGAGTTGGAATCTCGCCTCGGGGAAATGTCAATGCTCAAACGTATAAGAAAGACGGACAGAGAACAAATTCAGAATCTCAGCAGTTGTATAAGCACGCTTAAGCACCAGAAGGCGCTCGGACAGAACTGCGTTCAGCAGAAGGACGAAGAGATAACGCAGAGAGAAGCCGCTCTCGAAGAACTGAGCTCCGCAGTACAAGAACACATGGAGTTGGTCGAAGTATTGCATGAGAGAACGGCTGATTTACAGGTCGAGATCATTAGAGCACCTGAGCCAACGGAGGAGATCCTAACATCTTTTGGAACATGCCAGAACCGAGGTTTGGGTAAAGCTCCACGTCTTGGTAAACCCGCCAGGCCGCTAAGTTTCTACGAAGAACTGAGCCTGTGTAAAGGCGAGCAAGCTCCGGAGAGATCTTCTATGGACTCAAAAACTGTAAGTTTTTTTTCATAGAACAGCAGTTTACTAAATTGTTTTAAAAGACGCAAAGCAACGTGTGAATGTACTTGAACACATGAAAACACCTTTATACCATAATTGTCACATCGCCATGTAAAGCCGGGGTTGATAACGGAGAAAACATTTAGCCTATGAGTTTTTTATTGGCAGAAATCGCATTTCATGTAAACATCATACTGTTTGAATATCAGAAACACAACGCCAGCCTTTGTTTTGTAAACCCTGTTTTAGACAGGCCTGTGAGTGCAGTCTGGAGATCCTGTTGGATATATTACAATTGAGTCTAAACTGTTCGCATTGTTTTGTTCCCTTGCTCTTGCCCAAATTAGACCCCCTTCTCCCCTTAGTGAATCAGCTAGCTAGCTAGCTACCACCAGATGCTAACAATGACAAGCCCTGTAACCCGTGCGCTCTCTCTTTCTCCTCTTGTTCTCACACAAAATGCATGAGTGCCAAGTAGTGTGAAGTGTCCTAAAACAGAGACTTTGAGTTTGGTATTGAAAAAAAGCTAAATCGGTATTGATAATAAAAATAAAAAATAGAACATTGAAAGTACTGACATCGGAAAAAATACTTAGGCTACTTCCTAAGGAAAAACGCACTGAAAAAGGCTGACATGGATGGAGAAGCAAAGAAAATATTGTCATTGAAAAAGAACATCAGAATAAACAAACAAACAGTGCCCAAAGTTAATTTCAATACAAGTGTTCAATGCCGATTTTCTATTTTTAGTTTAGTTTTTTAATCAATGCCGATTTTTTTCTTCAATGCCAAACGTAAAGTCTGTTTTAGCTTCATATAGATATGCTGCTTGAATGATACACAGAGGACACAAAACATACTTACATTTGCATAATATCACATTATTTTCGAGGGCTTCGTTTGCATGATCGGAATGACGGATCGGATGAATAGATCGTATTAGTTGTGATTGATATTATTTATTATTCTTATTTTTAAAGACAAATAAACTGAGATCTGTGGCTATTCATAGCATTCAACTTCCATAGATGTAGCCCAGGTCTAACGATGCCCATGGTTATGACTTGTCGTTTTACAGGTGCTTGATGGGATACTGCCAAAGTGGAGAATATCACCGCATCTGAAAGCAGTGATTTGCACTGTAGGCTTCACAGTCACGCTCTTGTTCGTGCTGACTATGATCGGCACCGCCGTGCCCGTGTGCCCTCCCGCCACGGGGGTTCCGTGTGAGGACCTACTGCGAGACGCACTTCAGAATGTGTTGCGGCCGTACTGCGATCTCCACGTCCCTCTTACTCCGCCTTACTGATAACTTCTTTTAGCAGACAGTATTTAATAAAAAAATATTGGCATTAGATGAGAACATATTTCAGTACATTTTTATAAAATGCTGTTTACAGTTAAGTTAAGCACACAGAACTACATGAACATATCAGCTGTGTAACTGTGTGTGTTGTGTGACCCACAAACTATTACGAAATATTCATAAAATGTCTACCTCACTGTAACCCAATGAAAAATAACTAATTTGAACGATTTGACAAGGATACACTCTATAGAAGCACTCATAGACACTGATCATGAAGGGAAAAAAAAAACATGTATCCAACAACAAGGGGGTATTCCAAGTGTGCGGTTTAGTGACAACCCTGGGTAAATTAACTCAGAGTAAGTGGTAAACCTCCTAAAAGAAGAGCCCTATGGCTTTGTTTTTCTAGGAGAATTAAGCCTGGCTCTTACATTTACATTTACATTTAGTCATTTAGCAGACGCTTTTATCCAAAGCGACGTACAAGGGAGAGAATAGTCAAGCTACGAGCAATAGAACCTGATGTAACAATAAATACTACTTTACATAAGAAATATAACAAAATGAAATAAAAAAAGAAAAATAAGTGCAGGAATGTAACTGCTGTAATTGCAAGTTACGCACTAGTCGAAGTGCCAGTTAGGACGGGAAGTGCTCTCTGAAGAGGTTTACCAGGTTTGTCACTAATCTACATACTTGGAATCCCCCCCCCCTTCGAGAACATCTAAGCTTACCTCCAAGCCCTCATGTTGGCGGATCAGCGCCTGCACACTGAGCAGGTCGTGGTTCTGCTCCTCAGAGTCCAGGCCTGCCTCCTTCTCGCTCATCCAGCTCTTCAGCTCGTCCACGTCGCTGTCAAACTGGTGCACCTCACGGGCCGAGTGCAGATTCTGCCAGAGGTTAATCATTAAATCATGACTGGTCACTGTGTAATTGTTTCCTGACTGCATGCATGTTGCAGCCTCTACACATTCCATTGAGTAAAACCACAAAGCAAAGATCAATCGACTTGTGATTTCTTCCAGTACAATCAAATATATGGTTTGTTGCCTGGGCCTCTGCAGATTAATCTTTGGCCATACTGAGAAAACATCCACGATGCCAAACATCAACACCCAAGACAACATAAATGAAGTCAGAATATTTTAAATATCTTATTTAAATTTCAGATGGGAAAAAAAAAGACTAGAAAAGAGATCAGTTTGTCATGAGATGTTACAAATGCACTGACTATGTGTTAAAAAGGCCACCAGTTGCACCCAGCTGTGCACCCCCGCTGTGCCGGCCACTCACGGGACCTGGGGTCCATGAAGGGTCATCCTATCATTTGATCCCAGAGTTCCGTAGGGCTCGTGCACAGTGGAATTTCACTGACCATTTGGCCACTTCAACAGTTTCTAAACGGTTTCAAGGCTCCCCTTCATCTACACTATATAAGGCCGACCCTCCTCCGGTGGTGACAGCCGACTCATGCATCCAGGCCCGGAGAGGGTGTTTGCTGAGCTACGGCGACGGTTCTGGATATTGAGGGGGAGAGAGGCCGTCAGGAAGCACCAGCACGGCTGTGCTGAGTGCCGAAGATGGCACAGCAACCCAGTCATCCCCAGTATGGCTGACCTTCACCCATCCAGCTTGCGGCTTTCCAAGCCCACTTTGCATTCTATTTCCACAGGTGTGGCTGTTTCCTCATCAGCACACGGACGGCGCAGATCCAGGTCGAGGACCGGACCTACACGCGGCCCGCTGCAATCCGACTCCCATCATTCCCGCAGGATGCAACTGGCTCATTTCAGGAAAACACCTTTGCTACGCAAAGTTGAGGGCGGCTGTTAAAAAGGCCACCAGTTGCACCCAGCTGTGCACCCCCGCTGTGCCGGCCACTCACGGGACCTGGGGTCCATGAAGGGTCATCCTATCATTTGATCCCAGAGTTCCGTGGGGCTCGTGCACAGTGGAATTTCACTGACCATTTGGCCACTTCAACAGTTTCTAAACGGTTTCAAGGCTCCCCTTCATCTACACTATATAAGGCCGACCCTCCTCCGGCCAAGTTGTGGGTCAAGTTGAGCAGAGTTGGAGAAGTCCTCTTCAAGGAGCACATCGGACAATTCAATTCATTCAAAGACATACGCGATCATTTGCCGTGCGTCGTTCAAGAATGTAAGTGTTGTTATATGTATCATTTAGCTCTGTAGTCCGTTCAGTTCATTGTAAATAGTATCTGTTATTTACAGTCATCATTATCATCTGTAGCCTCCACATTTCACCCCGAGGCCAGTTCAACCATTTACTTTTGTTACGGAGATATGGAATGTTCGTATTTACAGTATAGCCGTAACATTCATATTGTATATATTATATTCATTCATCTTGTATATAATGGTTCATCTTTATTGTATTTAATTGTATATATTTGTCATTTGTGATGTTTAATAGAAACCACGGATTCATGTCTATCATTTCACGGTTCAAACACGGATTCAAATGTGGATATAAGTCCCTTTACACGGGATAATTATATTCACGGGCATCATTCATTCACCAACCACTTCATATCTTCACTTCGTGTGTGTGTGCAATAAATCAGACCTCATTGGAACATTGGCATCCGTTATTGTTCTGACCGGACAAACCTGTGGCGATTGTCACTTAATCATTAAACTAGCAATACAGTCCTTTTGGGTTTCATTCCATCAATATCACCCTATTTTATATGGTCCTTCGAGCCGGAGATTACAATTACCACAGTTAAGGATGTCAATGCCAAGAGACAACACTCGTGCTCGCCGTGATGGTCATCAGCCCCGCTGCTTGGATGACTACTCGGTGAAGCTCTGGAGGCCTCATCCACTTCAGACACACGCACTCCCAGACCAAGCCGTTGGTGGAGCCATCAGTCCCAGCCATGTGGACGCTCTAGCACCACCTGCTGGACAGAAGCAGTCAAGCCCACTCCCAGAGGCATTCCTCTCAGCTCTCAGGGAGATGCGGGAGGACAATCAACAATTAAGGCTTGATATGCAGCAAATTGTCCAAGCCCTCTCACCACGTGCATCAGAGGCACCACCAGCTCCAACCACCAGCTTCGCTGCCGCATCCAGAGGACGACCCCACGTCGCAGACAGTGGGGTATCCTATTCAAGGCTTTCTTTCCCGGACTTCTCGTCCACGCCACTGACAACCAGGCAGCCCTTCCTTCCGCCAGCGGATGACCTGCAAGGTGCGCCGTGGACTACGTCTCATCATTCTCAGCTGGTGGTCCAACCAGATGATGACACGTCTCCGTGGCAGGTGCCACGCCCACATCATCCACCTCAACAGTTTGTGGCTGAGCTGACTGATCATATGCGGAGCATGCATATGCGTCCAGAGCACAGCCCAGCTGCTCACGCACCGCTATCTCAGGTACCAACACCGCAGTACATGGTGCCATTCACTCCTCCTCGCACCTCATCAGCTCGTCCTTACAACCCAGCATCACACCCGGTTGCTGGACTGAGGCCACTGGGGCAGGGTCCCTACGACGGGCCACCTACTCCTCCCCGACGAGAGAGCACCTACAGAGGACCAAAGCCTCACATCCCGTGCTTCACAGATGAAGACCCCCGCCAGTTTGCCCGCCTGAAGCTGGCATTGGAGAACATCCTGCCTGCGGATGCGACTGAGCGGTTCAAGTACCAGATCCTGGTCGACCACCTGAAGCTGGAGGATGCTCTGCTGATAGCAGACTCCTACTGCAACAGTCGGTATCCATACACCAACACCATGGCATCACTCACCGAGCTGTATGGCCAGCCACACAGGCTGGCTCTGCAGCGCATCAACGAGGTCCTTGCTGAATCTCCAGTGAAGAGCGGTGACAGCAGGGGGTTCCGCCTGTTCGCACTAAAGGTGCGGGCCCTTGTGGGGATGTTGGACCAGCTGGGGAAAGAAGGGCGAACAGAACTGGAGTGTGGGTCACATGTGTCACGACTGCTGTCAAAGCTTCCACATGACCTGCGCATCCAGTTCAAACGCTACATCGACCCCATTCGGACACCAATCCCCACACTGCTGGACTTTTCTTACTGGCTGGAGAAGGAGGTCCGGGTTCAGCAGGATGAGGTGCCATTCATCCACTCCAGAGCACCGCTGGAAGAGCCACCTGACCGCCAGAAAGGCGCCAGGTCGAACCAGAGCCCAGCCGTGCACTCCACCACTGTCCTGCTTGGGTGTGACTCACCTGTTAAGGCAGTCGAGCCCACCAAGACAGCACAGCCCTCACCATGCAAGGCAGAGCAGCCGCAGAAGTACTGCCCGTTCTGCAACAACAATCAGCACTATTTCAATCAGTGCACAACATTCAAGCAGCTGACCAAGGATCAGAAGGTCAGCTGGATCAAGAAAGGGAAACGGTGCTGGAGGTGTGGAAGGGATCACCAAACAGCGCAGTGCTACCTCAAGGCCAGATGTCAGACATGCAATCTGACGCATCTGGAAGTGCTGCACGAGGTGAACGCCAGACCGGAGAAGCCAGCCCCCAAAGCCAGTCAGCCGGTGACGTACTACCTCGATCCTGCCAGAAGGGGTGGTAGCGTACTGCTGAAAATGGTGAAGGTGTGCCTATTCAATGGCAACAAGAAGATGGAGACCTACGCCATCTTGGATGACGGTTCCGAGCGCACAATGCTGCTGCACAGTGCTGCTCAGGAGCTGGGTCTTCACGGACGAAGTGAGGAGCTGGCACTCAGAACCATCCGTCAGGACGTCAGGGCTGTGCCAGGGAGGTCAGTCTCATTCTCTGTCGCATCAGCCATTCACCCTCAGAAACGGTTCAGGATAGAGCAAGCTTTCACCTCAACAGAGCTTGGCTTGTCCACCCATTCATACCCAGTCAAGGCCCTGCAAAAAGCCTATCACCACCTCAGAGACCTGCCCCTTCATTCATTCAGTCAGGCCCAACCACTGCTCCTCATCGGGTCTGACTACCCTCATCTCCTCACCCCAGTTGAGCGAGTGCACCTAGGCCCACCAGGTGGACCGGCTGCACTGCGCACACGCCTCGGTTGGACACTGCAAGGCCCTTTCAAGGTACCCATGCATCAGTCCTCCACCCCTCAGTGTCTACTCACTGGTAATGAGACTCCTTCCACTGAGCATCGCTGTCAGGTGACCAAACCTAGGCAGAGGGATGTCATCAGGACACAGCTGTGTCAGGAGTCCATCCGTGCAGAGGCACGGAGCAGCAAAGACAGAAAGGAGTCATCACAGCCAGCAGGGAGAGACGGGTCATCCTTCCACGAGCCTGTTGACCTGCGGAAGTCATCATTCTGTGGTCACGTCTCTGTGACCTCTGCTCAGCCACTTCCTGATCCTGGAGGTTTCAGCAGCTACCAAGAGCTGCTGGAGGCCTCTATCAGAGCCTGTCATGGGGCGGCCACGCCCACAGACCCCGCAGCAGAGGACGTCAGGCAAGCTGAGCTTGCTCTCCTCCGGACAGTTCAGAGAGACTGCTTCCCGGAGGAATTCATTCTTCTTTCAGGAGGGAAACCTGTCTCTGCATCCAGCAGACTGCTCACCTTGGCTCCTGAGTTCGACTCAGGGGTCCAACTGATCCGTGTGGGGGGGCGGCTCCGCAGGTGCGAGTCCCTGGAGGAAGACACCTTGCACCCCATAGTGCTGGATCCGCATCACCCCATCACCAAGCTCATTATTCAGAATGGTGACAGCCGACTCATGCATCCAGGCCCGGAGAGGGTGTTTGCTGAGCTACGGCGACGGTTCTGGATATTGAGGGGGAGAGAGGCCGTCAGGAAGCACCAGCACGGCTGTGCTGAGTGCCGAAGATGGCACAGCAACCCAGTCATCCCCAGTATGGCTGACCTTCACCCATCCAGCTTGCGGCTTTCCAAGCCCACTTTGCATTCTATTTCCACAGGTGTGGCTGTTTCCTCATCAGCACACGGACGGCGCAGATCCAGGTCGAGGACCGGACCTACACGCGGCCCGCTGCAATCCGACTCCCATCATTCCCGCAGGATGCAACTGGCTCATTTCAGGAAAACACCTTTGCTACGCAAAGTTGAGGGCGGCTGTTAAAAAGGCCACCAGTTGCACCCAGCTGTGCACCCCCGCTGTGCCGGCCACTCACGGGACCTGGGGTCCATGAAGGGTCATCCTATCATTTGATCCCAGAGTTCCGTGGGGCTCGTGCACAGTGGAATTTCACTGACCATTTGGCCACTTCAACAGTTTCTAAACGGTTTCAAGGCTCCCCTTCATCTACACTATATAAGGCCGACCCTCCTCCGGCCAAGTTGTGGGTCAAGTTGAGCAGAGTTGGAGAAGTCCTCTTCAAGGAGCACATCGGACAATTCAATTCATTCAAAGACATACGCGATCATTTGCCGTGCGTCGTTCAAGAATGTAAGTGTTGTTATATGTATCATTTAGCTCTGTAGTCCGTTCAGTTCATTGTAAATAGTATCTGTTATTTACAGTCATCATTATCATCTGTAGCCTCCACATTTCACCCCGAGGCCAGTTCAACCATTTACTTTTGTTACGGAGATATGGAATGTTCGTATTTACAGTATAGCCGTAACATTCATATTGTATATATTATATTCATTCATCTTGTATATAATGGTTCATCTTTATTGTATTTAATTGTATATATTTGTCATTTGTGATGTTTAATAGAAACCACGGATTCATGTCTATCATTTCACGGTTCAAACACGGATTCAAATGTGGATATAAGTCCCTTTACACGGGATAATTATATTCACGGGCATCATTCATTCACCAACCACTTCATATCTTCACTTCGTGTGTGTGTGCAATAAATCAGACCTCATTGGAACATTGGCATCCGTTATTGTTCTGACCGGACAAACCTGTGGCGATTGTCACTTAATCATTAAACTAGCAATACAGTCCTTTTGGGTTTCATTCCATCAATATCACCCTATTTTATACTATGGATACCACTGTAATCATAACCATCACCTAAGGTTTGTCTTGATTCATAACTCATCACCCGGTGAGTCACCACCACGGTTGCACCGTCCCCCCGTTAGTGCCCTCACCTCGGCCCGGGTCTTCACGGCCTGGTTGAGCTCATCCCACAGCTGCTGCAGAGCCTCCTCCCTGAGCTGGGCCCCGCTGGAGCTCATCTGCTGCCCCAGCTGCTGCACACTCCCCAGCCTGTGCTGGCCCAGGGAGCCCACCTCCGCGGAGAAGTCCTCAAACTTCTTCTGAAGCACCTGGAGGACAAGAGAGGGAAATGTGGCCATGAGGCCTTTCAATCGTCTAATAGTATTCAGCGCAAGAGCTTACACAGAGACACCCACACACACAACCAACTGGAGATTTACACACACACACACACACACACACACACACACACACACACACACAACCAACCAACCAACTGGAGATAGAGTGTATTCTGTTCCTTTATAGATATTTAAAGGCAGCAGCAGAGCTACTGTGAAAACACACACACACACACACACACACACACACAGACACAGAGAAACACACACAAACATCTTAAAGCATACCTCCACATCTTCAAGGTCTTGTCCGTAGTCTTCAGACTGGGCCTGGGTGATGCGTGTGAGGAGCCAGTCCTGCAGCTCTCTGGCCTCCCTCTCAAACACGTACAGGTGCAGCTGGTCCTGGAGGCCGGCACGGCGCTCTGCACACAGCTTCTGGAGAGACTGGAACTGCTCCAACACATCCGCCAGACTCTTACTCACTAGATGGCTGGAAGAGGAAATGGGGGGAATGTTTTCATACACCTGTCCATTTTAATGGGGGATCTTGTAAATGATTGGCAATTAGGCAAAAATCGAATTGAATGGTGCTTAATTGACCAAAAGATGGAAATGGAAATGTTTGATTTTAAAATGTATTTGTCATTTCTACATTGTTCTATACGTTATAAAAGTAGATCATTATCATATAAAAAAGGTTATCATCTCTGAAGAATGGTGGTCAACTCCCCAGTTAGTTTCAACACCTATACTTCATCAGTCTTCATTGATCGAATCTTTATTGATCTAATGTACCTGTTAGGATGGCCGCTGTGCTCCATCTGGTCTCCCCTCTTCTGGAGCGAGGTCAGCTTCAGCTGGTGGCTCTCCAGCTCCAGGGCCACAGCGTCCAGCTTCTTCAGCAGAGCCTCCGTGGCCTCCTCACTCTTCCCAAAGTCCTTGGACTCCAGGACCGGCCTCTGCTCCTCCATCCACAGCTCCAGCTCAGACACCTGGGCAGAGGGAAACACACGCTACTCTTCAGGAACACCGCTACGCTACTCTTCAGGAACACCGCTACTCCATGCTGTGATCTGTAATGTGCTTTAAAAAGTATAATTCCTAAATTCGGGATTAATAAAGTATCCATCTACCTATCTATCTAATTGTAGGTGGATTTCTTGATGCAGTTCTGTAGACCACCACTCACAACACCATCAAATGTAACAACAAAATGTAACTGTATTTATTGTAAACCACCTCAGAAAAGTACGTGCTATCTATGCCACCGCATTTTGAACTCTTAACTCTTAACATTTTTAAACATTTGTACTATTTTTAGCTATTTGTACTATTGTTGTGTTATATGTTGTCGTTGTGTTATATGTTTTGTCCCTCGTCGCACCAACAGGAGCAGTGCTCCACATTTCGTTGTATGCAAGTACAATGACAATAAAGGCTTTTCTATTCTATTCTATTTCTATCTATATGCCTACAGAGAGATGTAGCGATCGTCAGATATAATGATGCTCGAACGCCGTACACTCAGACACAATTACATAATTATCTGCACACAGTAGCACATGGGCCCTGTCTTCCCACTCTGGCCTGACTCCCCATTCATATTATCCATAATGAAAGATTGAATGGGGCACCTCTGAGAGGAAGGTCTGTATTTGAAGGGCCTCCTGAAGCAGCTGGCCCTTGCTCTCCGACTCCTTTTTCAGGCTCTCGAAGATGTTCTTCAGCTCGTCCAACCTCTCGATGATGTCATGGGAGGCAAAGTGCCGCCCACGCACCAGGTTCTGCCCCGCCTCATGCACGGCCTGCACCAATGGGGAGCGACTTGTGATCTCCTGCATCACCACCTGGGTACGGGTATACACAAATTACAAACTTATTGGTCAGTATCATAGCAACATACCGCTAATTCTGTTAATTTATCTGCACCTCCTAGTCAGTCTGCTAATCCCAGAGGTTGACATAAAAAAACAAAGATGGATTTGTATTTTTTGTACATTAACGCGATCACTTGTAAGTGAATGAGAACACTCAATGCTAGCATTGCTAGCTGTGAAATAGCAATGTGACTGACCTGGTGTTTTTTTAGCATGGCCTGTGTGCTCTGGAGCGACGTGCCCCAGTCTTTGGAGGAGGCTGTCGGCAGCTTGTCCTGAATCCAGGCCAGCTCGTCCTCCATGTCGCGGTTGAACTGGAACAGCATGTGCCATGACTCCAGGGTCTCCCTTCGCTGTTGCAGAGGATCAGCCAGGTTGTTGTACCTGACAATGATCAGAGAAAGACAAGGACTTTACAGTGACAGCCTGACACTGACCTTCCCAGAGCCACTCCAGCTCCCTATGCAAGTGTGCCATACACTGGGCAACACATGAAGACGCCAAATCAGATGTGCCAAAAAAACTGTGAGAGACTGCTCAGGAGCCACTGCGTATGCAGCCTACAGTATGGTCCATTAAGTCAATAACCAACAGTTGGATTGCTAATGAACTCTAGTACTAGAACAAGGTTCTTTAAGGTCAGAGACCTGTTGACTGTTCCTTGGACTCTCTGCTGTATCTCCTTGGCCAAGAAGTTGCCCTGGGCAGAGAATTCCTTGGCTGTGCCCACCAGGGCCTGGAGCCTCTCCAGGTGGCCGTCCACCACCTCCTCCAGGTCGTGCAGGGCCTTCAGCAGCCGGATGACGGAGGCCAGGTCAGTGCCACAGTCCTTGCTGGAGACCTCCTTCTCCACGGAGCTCAGCCACTCCTCCATGTCGTCCAGGGAGCGCTGGAACTGCAGGGCCTGCGGACACAGAGCAGGGGGGTGGGTGTGAGGCACTTTCAAGAGGATGTGTTTAGTTGCACATACCTGAGCCCTACATTCCCACCAAAGGCACCAGCCCATATCTATCTTAGAAGTTTGATGGTGTCATGGTCAGGTTTTTCCCCGCAACACAAAGAGGGAGGTGGACAACGGATGCGGTCTAAAGCATAATTGAGTCTATTAGAAACTAATGAATAACAAAAAAAGAAGTGCAGTCAAAGAGAGATATATCTATGTGTGAGAAAAGCATGTGTGTAAATGCGTGAGATGAGAGTGCCAGTAAAATGCTGGAGGGGAAGAAAGAGGGGGAGATGGAGACTGAAGAAAGAGGGGGAGATGGAGTCTGAAGAAAGAGGGGGAGATGGAGCCTAAAGAAAGAGGGAGAGATGGAGACTGAAGAAAGAGGGGGAGATGGAGACTGAAGAAAGAGGGGGAGATGGAGCCTGAAGAAAGAGGGGGAGATGGAGCCTGAAGAAAGAGGGAGAGATGGAGACTGAAGAAAGAGGGGGAGATGGAGACTGAAGAAAGAGGGGGAGATGGAGCCTAAAGAAAGAGGGGGAGATGGAGCCTGAAGAAAGAGGGGGAGATGGAGCCTGTGGGAGAGAAGGAGAGATGGAGCCTGAAGAAAGAGGGGGAGATGGAGCCTGTGGGAGAGAAGGAGAGATGGAGCCTGTGGGAGAGAGAAGATCAACAAAGTGCCTATGCGAGAGAAACCAAAACCAAAACCCAAACCGAGGGATAGTGTGCCTGCGGAGTCCCCAACAGGGAGAGCGGGAACAATCTGTTTTATATCCTCGGCTCACACCCTCTCCAGGTGTGCCTTCTCCACCACATAGTCTAGCTAGGCCTGCAATGCACTGGCAGCGCCAGGCCTGAAGGGGGCGCAGGGGGTTACAAAAATGGTCATCAAATATGCCTAAACCACTTTGTGTCTGATGGTTTCATTCTGTTACAAATATCATGCTTTTGTCCAGTATGTCCTGATTCCATGAAAATATGCAGATATATGCAGCCTGTCTAAAGTCTAAAGCTGAAGAGAGTACAGCAAAGGGTGATACATCATCACAATACACCTAGAGATAGTCCACAAGAGGGGGGTCATGAGGGTTTAATGTAGCAGAATGTTCTGCCAACACATGTTTTACCTGATAGGCTTGCTGGAGGCGTGACTTCTTCTCTCTGCAGTTGTCCAAGAGCTGAGTCCAGCAGTCCTTCAGGTCCTTTACCCTGGGCTTAATGTTCTTCACAGCAGGGTGGCCTGCAGCGAGCATTCGCTCGCCTTCCTAGGGTTTGAAAATGTGCCATTTATGGCATTTAAGTGTTAGCCAAGGCTCTCATTTGCACACAGTTTACCGCAAATGCCTTGTGTCTCCACACAGTAGTTATGATAGCAATTACACTGAAATGTATGTGCAAAACCATTTCAAAACCGGTGCTTCAGTTGAAGGGTCCATCTTGGCAAATTATGGGTTGGGGTGTGAAGCCTTTATTGCATCAAGTTTTCCAGTTTTCTCTCCTGCCTGCAGATTTTCAGGCTTACCTGGGTGAGGGCCTCCACCTGGCCGTGGTTGACCAGGATCTCTGCCTCCGAGCTCTGGTGTTTCAGCAGCTTGGCCTGCAGGTTGATGGGGTCCCTCCAGCTCTCGTCCAGGGCAATGGCATTCTTCTCATTAAGCCAGGAACAGAGCTGTGGTACAGGAGACACAGGCTCAGCATTGTACATTAACATTAACACACTCACATTGACATTCACATTAACACTGTGTTAATGTGAGTGTTAGTGTGAATGTTAATGTAAATGTTAATGTTACTCACGTCATTGAACCATTGGCAATGCTACATGTTTCAGGGCGAGTCTTTAAAAATATTGGCTCCTGTTTAGTTTCATATTTTCAGACCCATCAACATTTAATACAGTGTTCTGAAAAATTCACTCAGATCACAAAAGAAGCATGAAAACTGCATTTCATTTCCCATTCATTATGGAGCGCATTTTTTTTTAGGAGTTAAGAGGAGATTCAGGAGCACTGAACAATGTAGTGTGTGTATCATGGGGCTGTGTGTGTGTAGCATGGGGTTGTGTGTGTGTAGCATGGGGATGTGTGTGTGTAGCATGGGGCTGTGTGTGTGTAGCATGGGGCTGTGTGTAGCATGGGGCTGTGTGTGTGTAGCATGGGGTTGTGTGTGTGTAGCATGGGGTTGTGTGTGTGTAGCATGGGGCTGTGTGTAGCATGGGGCTGTGTGTGTGTGTAGCATGGGGTTGTGTGTGTGTAGCATGGGGTTGTGTGTGTGTAGCATGGGGTTGTGTGTGTGTAGCATGGTGTAGTGTGTAGCATGGGGTTGTGTGTGTGTAGCATGGGGTTGTGTGTGTGTAGCATGGGGTTGTGTGTGTGTGTAGCATGGGGCTGTGTGTAGCATGAGGCTGTGTGCGTGTAGCATGGGGCTGTGTGTAGCATGAGGCTGTGTGCGTGTAGCATGGGGCTGTGTGTAGCATGGGGCTGTGTGTGTGTAGCATGGGGTTGTGTGTGTGTAGCATGGGGTTGTGTGTGAGTAGCATGAGGTTGTGTGTAGCATGGGGCTGTGTGTGTGTAGCATGGGGTTGTGTGTGTGTAGCATGGGGCTGTGTGTGTGTGTAGCATGGGGTTGTGTGTGTGTAGCATGGGGCTGTGTGTAGCATGGGGTTGTGTGTAGCATGGGGCTGTGTGTAGCATGGGGCTGTGTGTAGCATGGGGTTGTGTGTAGCATGGGGCTGTGTGTAGCATAGGGTTGTGTGTGTGTAGCATGGGGTTGTGTGTGTGTAGCATGGGGTTGTGTGTAGCATGGGGTTGTGTGTGTGTAGCATGGGGCTGTGTGTAGCATGAGGTTGTGTCCACCATACCTCATAGCTGCCACCCAAGAACCTGTGGAGCTGCAGAGACTCCTCCAGTGCCTGGCGCCGTGCTCGACTCGTCTCCAGCAGCTTCTCTTTCCTGAGGGGATGGGTGGAGGTTACAACCAAGTACAGTGTGCAGTCTGTTATCGGATATGTTTTTTATCAGTGATAGCTATGCTATGTATTGTACATTATATCATGGAATATTATTGATGGCTTTCACAACAAACTTACTTAGAACTTGTCAAATTTCTCATATTTACACAAAAGAAATTATAAAATGATGTCAAGTTGTGTATTGTGCCAAAACAGAAATTAACAATATAGACAATTTACACATTTTACACATAGAATTAGAAATAGAAAATAGAAATGTGATTGCTGTGGAGATGGCGCCGGCGTCTCTGACCTGAGCTGCAGGGCTCTGCTCTTGGTCTGGATGCTGGTGGAGTCGTAGTGCTTCTGCTGCTGCAGCTGCTGAGCGCGCCGCTGCACGGCCTCCACCTGCTCCACCTCCGCCCCCAGCGTCTGCTCAAACAGAGCCTGCTTCCTCTGCAGCTGCTCTACCTCAGACAGGGAGCCCTGTGCCAGTGCGCACATATACACAGAAAACACACACAACATAAACACACACGACATATACAGCACACAGAAAACACACACAACATAAACACACACAACATAAACACACACAACATATACAGCACACAGAAAACACACACAACATAAACACACACAACATAAACAGCACACAGAAAACACACACAACATAAACACACACAACATAAACACACACAACATATACAGCACACAGAAAACACACACAACATAAACACACACAACATATAAACACACACAACATAAACACACACAACATAAACACACACAACATAAACACACGCAACATAAACACATATACATCTCATACACGTCTGTGGCAAAACCTATTAAAATGAACCGTTTTATACAAAAAACTGCTTAATCCGCTTTAGATAGGGGGCGTTAGTCATGGAAATATGGACTCTCTCATTTTGTCCCTTGTCCCCATTTTGTTAGAGGCAGACTTAAGGAACACAAACGACAAAGATGGAAACGTGAAGGATTTCGGTTTATCATTGTATTCATGTTAATGTATTCATGTTAATGTGTACTATACATTAACATGAATATATACATTGTATAGGGGTCCGGGGCGGAGAGGGAAATCTACCATAGACGAAATAGTACACAAACAGATCAGCATCAGCAACTGGCATACTGACCCCTAAGTCTTCATTAGCCAAGAAGGCCTCCTTGTTACTGAGCCAGCTCTCACTCTGTTCCACGTAGCCCAGGAAGACCTGTGAAAGAAAATAAAAGTTAATATATAAAATAATGCTTTTGAAAACATGCAGAAGCCAAATGTGTCCTCTTCTTCTGACATCAGTCAGCAATATCACAAGCATAGCACAGTGAGTCACACATCCCAAAAGGCAAGAGAAGGGAGAATGAAAATGCATAAGGCCAAGTGTTTTGAGACCTGTAAATTAAGGGCTTGCTCCAGCTGAGTCCTCCTGTCCTGCCAAGCTTCGGCCAGCCCGTTCTTGGCATCCTGCAGGCTATTCACGGCCGTCTTGATCTCCTGTGCTGAACTGTGGCCAGACTTCACCAGCCGCTGCCCAAAGCTCCTCACAGACTCAATGCGATCAGCACGAGCATCAATCTCCGTCTGGCAACACACCAACGTGAAACATTAATTTATGTCCTTGATTTCTGAGACAAGAATTAGAACACTGTTTGCTATTAATTATAGGAAAAAATGCAAAATTTAGACAATATGACCTGTAGTCCAGGACATGTTATATGGTTAGGATATGTCCAGGCATGTTATTTCAGTAAAGGGCCCTCTAGAACCATGTATAAAAGTATAGATTACCATGGTGGGTACTTGCAAAAGGTCAGAAAATCTGTTCAAGCTGTGCTAGGGAGAAGGTGGGATATATCTACAGTAAGTAGGCAAAAAGTTTGTGCGTCTTCACCTTCCAGTCCTGGTGTTCAGCGATCATGCCCTCGGCCTCGGCCTTGCTCTTGGGCAGACCTTTCTGTGCCATCTCAGAGCTGTTCTTCAGCGTGACGTCCAGCAGGAGGCGCTGGTTGGCCTTGAAGAGCTGCAGCTCATGAGCATCATGCAGGCGCTCCTTCCTGCAACACAAATCACCCGCCTCAGTCTAACCTCTGGTAGGTCTCTATTGCTCTATTGCTCGTAGCTTCATTGTTCTCTCCTTTGTACGTCGCTTTGGATAAAAGCGTCTGCTAAGTGACTAAATGTAAATGTAAATGTAATTGTAAGAGTTGATCCAGGAACAGTGTGCCGATGTGTCAGTCAGTGTTTTTTACTTTTGCATTGTTTTGCCGCTTTTTGGCCTTGAATCTACTAACTTTGGTTTGATGTTTTACAGCAGATCACTGACCTGCGTTTGACCTCTCTCTCCAGGTTCAGCAGTGCCGTGTTCACTTCTGTCTGCTTCACTTTGAGTTTGTCCGTCAGCTCTGATTGGCTCCTCAGGCGCCCCTTCGCTTCTTTCTCCAGAGCCTGCGGAAAACATGAGGAGCATCACCCTATGGTACACGCCTGTACAGCATAACATGAGGAGCATCACCCTATGGTACACGCCTGTACAGCATAACATGAGGAGCATCACCCTATTGTACACGCCTGTACAGCATAACATGAGGAGCATCACCCTATGGTACACGCCTGTACAGCATAACATGAGGAGCATCACCCTATGGTACACGCCTGTACAGTACGTCATGAGGAGCATCACCCTATGGTACACGCCTGTACAGTACGTCATGAGGAGCATCACCCTATTGTACACGCCTGTACAGCATAACATGAGGAGCATCACCCTATTGTACACGCCTGTACAGCATAACATGAGGAGCATCACCCTATTGTACACGCCTGTACAGCATAACATGAGGAGCATCACGTCATGTACGAGTACGTCATGAGGAGCATCACCCTATTGTACACGCCTGTACAGCACATCTTTTACGTTATGAGGAGCATCACCCTATTGTACTGAGTACTTGTATTGAGTTAGACGGCTAAAAAGGGGAATTTTCTACCCAACACCCTGCCAGGCATTTCAGTCCCTGACCATAGAACAGAGAAAAGTCAAACATGCTTCGTCTATCAGCTTATTATACAGATTCAGAACCTGAACAATGTCAAATCTAAACCGCAACTGAATATGAGTGTGTGTGTGTGTGTGTGTGTGTGTGTGTGTGTGTGTGTGTGTGTGTAGAACCACCTCAACTTACCGTTCCCCTCTCCTGGATCACCCCTAGCTCCCTCTCCGTCTCCTCATGCCGGCGAATCAGACCCTCAACACTGTCGACGTCCCAGCCACAGTCCCCATCTTGCAACAGCAGCATCTACAATAACACATTATGATCACAAGCAGAACTGACACCGAATAAACAGCATCTACAATATGACAATTATGATCACAGGCAGAACTGACACCCAATAAACAGCAATGGTCACAGACAATCCCCAGACAACTCAGAGCACCCATTAGGATCCAGATAACATTCATCACTCAAGATTTCACACCCACACACACACACACACACACACACACACACACAAACGCTCGCTCACCTTCTCGTTGGCTCTTTCGCGTACTTCCTCCAGCTCCCTCATGAGGGCGTGCACTTCCAGGGCTCCCTCCAGCCTCTTCTTATAGCGGCTCAGGTCACCATGGAAATTACTCCAGCTACACATACACCAATACATCAGCTCAGGTCACCATGGAAATTACTCCAGCTACACATACACCAATACATCAGCTCAGGTCACCATGGAAATTACTCCAGCTACACATACACCAATACATCAGCTCAGGTCACCATGGAAATTACTCCAGCTACACATACACCAATACATCAGAACTCGCAATCACATGGTAAAGGCATCACCAGTGTTCTGAGTGGCCAAATTTGATATGATGTCACTTGAATTGTGAGTGAATCTGTGAATGCTCAAAGGATACATACAAGAAAATGTGTCTGTGTCTGTGTCTGTGTCTGTGCGTGCGTGCGTGCGTGCGTGCGTGCGTGCGTGCGTGTGAGAGAGAGCGTGTGAGAGAGAGTAAATGTACCGCTCGTTGAGCTGCTGTTTCCTCTTCTTCACAGTGTCCAGCTCGTCACAGTTCTGCCTCTCCAGACGAGTGGCCAGGCTATTGATGGCCCTGATGTGGCCGTCATCCATAGTCACCTCCTGTGGACAAAGTCAACACAATGTGATCCAAAGGTCAGTCCTTCCATAGATATTGTACAAATGACCGAGGAAGAGACACATTTGTCATGTGCATTTATGATATCTGAAATGAAGCTATTGACATTGCTCTTGCTAGTGTAAGGCAGAAGTCACTCTCAGAACGATTAAATCCAGAAAATGGACAGTCACAGCGTTTGGTCAGGGGATGAAAAGTTAGCAGTCACACCACAGCTTCTTAACCTGGACTGTTTGTCTTCACAGCAACCCCCATGCATTGGGTGCTATTAGGCAGCCCAGAGCCTGGTCACATTTGAACTAACTGCCACATGCTGCATTCCTTTAGGATCTGGTTGATTGTTTCAGCCTTAACCCCATTGGCACAGAGAGAACCTCAAAAGGCTTTGGATTTCCAAGTATGTGCAAATGTATATGAATGTAACATATTCATGTTTGGTCTTGAATTTGGTCCTCTGAATCCTGAAGTGATGTGGGCAGTAGTCTGATCATGGTTTCCTTGCAGTACCTGCTATAGCTGTGTAATTTGATAAGCCCATTATAACATTTGCCTGGGTATTTCCAGATGACCAGGGTTGGTGGGGGGAGAATGTTATCTTAGGGCATCAAGAACAGATGGTGGCCTTAAGGGATTGGCTGGTGGCAAATGCATAGCAATGGGTCTTGTGGTACAAAAACACTAGAGTGACATTACATTAAGATTTCACAATTGGGGTATATACTGGTAATATTGTAGGTCCTTCAATATTTAATGGAGTCACATTACTTGTATTTTCCACAATTTGTATCACTCTCATGGTTTCTACTGACCCATAAGGTTCAGACACGTATAAACCTTCCAGCCTGGTGTTTTCCGTCGTTGGTAACATTTTGGCTGTCCTTACACTAGTAACATCCACTACCAGCTGCACAACAGTTAAACATTCAATTCAAACTGCATATTATAATACCATGAAAGGAACATATGCTTACTCTGCATAAATCACAAGATTTCACAGTTTTCTCCGTTTGAAACCACATCCAAAAATCTTGTCATGATCTGAATCTTTAGCTTATTGTGCAACATACTGTGCAATCAAACCAGCAACTTCAACCACCCAAACCACATTTATTAGGTTTTGTCTAAAGGTATTTCAGTCATGCATTACGAGATGGTTCTGGGTACCATCTCATCCTGGCTTCTGTAGTCATGGGCATTACTCACCCCTGTCCCTGTTCCTCGGAACTCGTTAAGTTTCTTCAGAAGCTGAAGGCCGTGCTCATAGTCCTCCCCAACATCGCCCACATTTATCATCACTTCCTGTTACAGAGGAACACATACACATGTATTTAACAATAACATAAACACTGCACAGTTCACCTGTCGAAAAAGGTTACCATCACCCGCAGTCCAGCACTAGCGAACACACACACACACACACACACACACACACACACACACACACACACACACACACACACACACACACTCACACAAACATACACAAACACACACACACAAACATACACACACACCTGACACACACACAAACAAACATACACACACACACACACACACACCTGACACACAAACAAACAAACATACACACACACACACACCTGACACATGCCTCACCTTCTGTCTAATCCACATCTCCACCTGATCCACCTTCTGCAGGAACTCCAAGAAGTCTCGATTGTCTTCTAGAACCTTCCCTCTTGCTGCCACTGCCTGTTTGAGCGCCTCCCAGTGTTTGATCAGGGCACTGATGGTAGCATGGATCTCCTTAGACTTTGGGTGATGCAGTGAGATCAGCTCATCTCCAGCCTCAAGAGGGCGAAGGTCAAAGGTGAAAAAGAATGTTAACAGTTAGCACACACCCGATGTAGGTCAAACTGAACCTGACCTCCCAGTCCCAATGTGGATCTTTTAGAGACATGAAAGAATTCCTTGAGCAGGGAGTAAGCAATCTTTCTCTGGGTTGCCCTTCCTCCACCCCAAAAAATACAGTACAGGAACAGGTACTTCAAATGCAGGTACAGGTACAAAGGCATACTGAATGGCTTCCGTTATTGGTCCGCTGAGCCCACATGACTCACTTGCTGCACAGACTCGATGATCTTATGTTATATCTTATATATTTTTATTTTTTATCTTTTATCTTTTATGCCCTTCTACTGTGTAGATGTTGCCTGCCAGGTCACAAGAATTGCACTGCTCTGATGACGCTAAGCTATTCGGTGCATGTGACAAATAAAACACTTTGACTTTGACTTTGTTGTGGGCGAGGATCATGACTCACCTGCTGCACAGACTCGATGATCTTGTTGTGGGCGAGGATCTCGGCCTCGAACACCTGGTGCTTCTGGAGGAGCTTCATCTTGGTCTGCAGGTTGCTCAGGTCCTTCTTGGTGTCCTCCTGCATCTTAAGCATGCGCTCCGTCACCCACTCCTCCGCCTGCGGGGGAGAGACTGGAGCTCAAGGAACAAACAAACTGTGCATCTCTCCTACTGCTATATGGACTGTTCGTAAGACTATGTGCTTTAGATTCACAACCATCTCTGATGGTAAAGTCTGACTGTGCTTCTCTCCACCTGCTATTTAAACCTTTCAGACATTTATCAAGATATGTAAATCATTTCAAGTGGCCGTAGTTGTTCAGTGCACTGCTTTAGGTTCAGTTCACAACACGCACGTTCTACATATCTAGTACAAATGGGCAGCAATTACAGTCAATGGCAGAGAGGAGTAAGGTACAGTCATGGGAATCAGTCAGTGTGCGTGTAGGGGTGGAGTCAGTCAGTGTGCGTGTAGGGGAGGAGTCAGTCAGTGTTCTATAGGGGTGGAGTCAGTCAGTGTGCGTGTAGGGGTGGAGTCAGTCAGTGTTCTATAGGAGTGGAGTTAGTCAGTGTTCTATAGGGGTGGAGTCAGTCAGTGTTCTATAGGGGTGGAGTCAGTCAGTGTTCTATAGGGGTGGAGTCAGTCGGTGTTCTATAGGGGTGGAGTCAGTCAGTGTTCTATAGGGGTGGAGTCAGTCAGTGTTCCTGTAGTCGTGGAGATGAATGATGCTCTTCAGGACCTCAGAAGCATCCCGGCTGAAGATGCAGAGCAGCCGGGACATGTCCAAGTCCTCCCCGCGTTTGACGGACAGCTCCTGGATGCGTCTCCTCCTCTCCTCAAGGGCACTGAGTTTGTTGCGGATGCGTTTGGCCTTCTCGCGCTTGAGGTCCTCTTTCTGCAGACGGCTCGCCAGCTCCTGCAGCGCAATCATCTGCAGAGAAAAAAAAAGACAATTCTCACCATTGCATAATTACATTTCACTGCGTAGACATACACAACATACACAACATACACAAAGGTATGTAAGTTCACACGAAAACTGCCACACACTTACAATGAAACACTGTAAGCTGCAGGCAAAAACAGTAACCCTAATGCTGACCTTTTCCTCCTGGGCATTGAGAAGTTTCTGGAAGGCGTCATGACGTTTAAGTAGTCTCTCCGTCTCGTCCACTGTATTGCCCAGATCACTGTTCTTCAGCAGAATCTGCACAACGGATAGAAAAAAAGGTTAAAAAAAACTGTCTTATGTACGGGTCATCATTACATTATGTGTTGTGGTGTGTGTGCATGCCTGAGTGTATGTATGTGTGTGTGTGTGTGCATGCCTGAGTGTATGTGTGCGTGTGTGTGTGTGTGTGTGTGTGTGTGTGTGAGTGTATGTGTGCGTGTGTGTGTGTGTGTGTGTGTGTGTGTGTGTGTGTGTGTGTGTGTGTGTGTGTCATCCAAGCGTGACCGACCTCTTGTGAGTTGGAGATGGTGTCCAGGTGCTCGGAGTCTCTGTAGAAGATCTGCTCCTGCTGAGTCAGCTCCAGCCAGCGCTGCTTCTCCTTCCAGTGGCCATGGAGCTCCTCTCTGTCCTGCTCCAGGGAGCTCAGCTTCTCACGCACCTAAACACACACACACACACACACACACACACTATATAAAGCACATACTGCATGTGTAAAGTTAGTGTTAACGCACTTATGTGGCTATATAAAGCACATCCTGCATGTGTTAGCGTTAGTGTTAAAACTGTCTTATGTACGGGTCATCATTACACTACATGTTAGCGTTAACGTTAGCGCACTGCCCACCTCTTTGGCATGGGAAGGGTCCAGCTGCAGTAGCTCCTCCCCCATGGCCAGGGCCCGGGTGTAGCTCTCCTCCCGCGCCTCGATCTCGGCCCAGAGCTGCTGGTGCTGAGCCAGCTGCAGGCTACACGTGGCCACGTCCCGAATGGACTCCTCCACCCGCATCCCACTCAGCACATGGGCACTCCATAGGGTGTAGTCCTGAGCCTGCACCACACACACAGACATACATGCAGTAGATAAGCCTGAACTCCATCATACTACATTACAGTACATGTTGGGAGAGATTCTTCATACAGTCATAAATATCTCTCTGTGTGTGTGTGTCTGTGTGTTTAGGTGTGTGTGTGTGTGTGTGTGTGTTGAGGGGTGTGTGTGTGTGTGTGTGTGTGTGTGTGTGTTTAGGTGTGTGTGTGTGTGTGTGTTGAGGGGTGTGTGTGTGTGTGTGTCTGTGTGTTTAGGGGTGTGTGCAAAACTATCGCTCTTACAGTGTTTAGGAACTGGTATCTTTGGCGGGCGTGGTTCAGTTGCTCCTCCCTCTTGTCGAGGTGGAGGCGCAGTTTTTCCCAGCGCTCCACCAGCTCCTGCTGCCGTTCCTGCAGCTTGGTCCGGAGCTCTGCTGAGCACGCTCCCAGCACACTGTCCACCGCATCCAGCAGCTCCTGAAGCTGACCGCAGGACAAGCAGATGTGCATTAGCCAAAAGCAGCTTTGGCAAATTAAGATGAAAAAACTAAAAACTAAAACAGGTTTTTATTCTGTTTTTTAGAGAAAGTAAACAAAGATGCACCCATCAATATCTGTGCACTTGACATGCTTAATCATGCTGTACTGTGTTATGTTATGAAAACAGATTTTAGGCAATGCTGATATTAAGTGTATTGTCTTCAGGAGACATATAGATGGCGAAATAGACAGTTAAACACACACACACACACACACACACACACACACACACACACACACACACACACACACACACACACAGAGTAGTACCTGCTGCTCATTCCCAGTGAGCTCATGAACCAGTGCCTCATGTTTGCGTAGCTGAGAGAGAACTCCCTGCAGGTCCTTAGCAATGTCTTCAGGTATGCTCTTAAAGCGCTCCTGTAAGACAAGACAATATCTTCAGGTATGCTCTTAAAGCGCTCCTGTAAGGCAAGACAAGCCTGTGTGTGTATTTGGGGAGGGAGAGACAAGCCTGTGTGTGTATGTCAGGAGAGGGAGAGACAAGCCTGTGTGTGTATGTCAGGAGAGGGAGAGACAAGCCTGTGTGTGTATGTCAGGAGAGGGAGAGACAAGCCTGTGTGTGTATGTGGGGAGGGAGAGACAAGCCTGTGTGTGTATGTGGGGAGGGAGAGACAAGCCTGTGTGTGTATGTCAGGAGAGGGAGAGACAAGCCTGTGTGTGTATGTGGGGAGAGGGAGAGACAAGCCTGTGTGTGTATGTCAGGAGAGGGAGAGACAAGCCTGTGTGTGTATGTGGGGAGGGAGAGACAAGCCTGTGTGTGTATGTGTGGAGAGGGAGAGAATCATCATCATTGCCTTCATGCCTTAATTTCGTGCAAAAACAAAAATAAAATAAAATCAATACTTGGTGCAACCTGCCATTGTCTTCAAAAACAGCATTTGCCTGTAGGTACACTTGTACAGTTTTTTAAGGTACTGGGCTGGTAGTGTTAAGTCCCGTCCTGTCACGTTTGTTTTATGTTATCATATAATCATCAGTTCTGTGTTTACTCATCTCTCCTCTCGTTTCAGACACCTCACGCCCAGTCCTTGTGTCTGCCCCGTCTTTGTTGATTGCATGATCTCCATACTGCCTGCCTGTGTACCAAGCCCCCGACCAGACCTACACCGAACCCTATCCGCATGATCTCCATACTGCATGCTTGTGTACCAAGCCCCCGACCAGACCTACACCGAACCCTATCCACATGATCTCCATACTGCCTGCCTGTGTACCAAGCCCCCGACCAGACCTACACCGAACCCTATCCACATGATCTCCATACTGCCTGCCTGTGTACCAAGCCTCTGACCAGACCTACACCGAACCCTGTCGCTGTCTTCTCCTGGTTGGATTTGTTTGCTTGCCTTTGGACTGTCTACCCGTGTACCGAACTCTGCTAGTAAAAGTTACTGCTTATTCTTTACCCCTGTGTCCGAGTCATGCGAGTGAGTTCTGCAGTCTGTCTGTATAAAGTTCGTTACAGGTAGGTTGTTTCAAGCATCTTGGAGAACTGGCCACAGTTCTTTGATGGATTTAGACTGTCTTAATTATTTCTGTCTCTTCGTGTAATCCCAAATTAAAATGGCTTCTGCCAGTGCTGCGCTGATGGCCTTTAGTTTTTCAATCTGCAATATGGTCTGTTACTTTGTCCAACAGCATACAAGTGTCTGGAATACTTTACTATTTTATATAGTAAACATTTCAGTTTCAGTATCAGTTAGACAATATAAAATATGATATTTCCTAATAAAGAAAATAACTGTGAAACAACGAACATGCCTAAAACATTTGCACAGTTCTGGTATCTACAGTACTGTGTTTGGGGGTGCATATATATGTTCAAGAGTATGAATTTACAGAGTAAGTTCTTCTGAGCCGATAAAAAGATACTGTGAAGTAAAAACAAATAGTTTTCTTATCCCCTTAGGCACCTGCTTCACACTTTTGCAAGTGAATGGCTGGCCTCTCTCAATCTCACAGCATATTCCTACATAGTTTCACACCTGATCTTTCTCTCCCCTGTCAAAGGTGATAATTGGTCAGTTATTTCACTAGACAACAGAATGTTAATTCGCAGGCCTCTAAGAGTATACTAGTCTAGTAAACTACACTTTATTGTCTTTAAAAGTCAGCTGTTCCAGAGCATAGTGTATCTATATATTAAGTGTTATTAAATCTATTGGGTATTAAGTTGTGTGTGGAATTGCTACTGGCTAGGGAACAAAATAAACAGAGTTAACACAATTGTTTTGAGGTTTAAAGGCTACATTTTCATTGACAAAACTATTTTCTTCTGAATATGTCAATGTAAATGAAATAACTATAATACGTTCAGATGCAAGTTACTTGACTTTTTATGACATCTTGATGATGCACTTGTTGAGAACTTTTGTTTCTTATATTGGTTTGAAATGTTATACTGCATGTGGCAT
The DNA here is from genome assembly GCF_900700415.2 of Clupea harengus. Lineage (NCBI taxonomy): Eukaryota > Metazoa > Chordata > Actinopteri > Clupeiformes > Clupeidae > Clupea > Clupea harengus. Next base: position 6,455,188 of record NC_045165.1, read on the forward strand.
TTAATTGAGGAGCAGTGTAAATTCCTTTCAATAACCACTTTTAAATAATGTGAAATAATGATATTCCAACCTACAGTACATGTGCCATCCTCTACAAATTATCTGTTCAGTCTAGAAATTCCGCACAATCCCTTTAATGGTTTTGTTGTCGTCAAAAAGCTGAAAGACAGTCTAAACCGGGTTTACATAAAGACCACAGTACGCACTAATTTCTACAGCAGTCATCTTTCACTTTGAAATAATGGCTATGCTCCCTAAATACCTTGGGATAAATCTTCCATGACAGAATCACTACCAAAGGAATCTTAGTTTGCCCCTGTCTTTTATCACACCATGGAGACAGGCAGTAAAACTTTCCTTATGTCTGTTTGACTCTACCCAGGGAGTTGTTTTGCTTATCATGGCTGTAAATGAAACGTCTAAATGTAAAGTATATGCAATTCAGTATTTCTAATCATCTAGTATAAATCACAAAATCCAATGAATCTGAAATACTGTCATATATATATATATTATATATGTAAGGTTTCACAAATAGTATATTATTGTAAAAGTGGAGATCACGGTTTGAATAAACTCTCCAAAGAAATAATTATTTTTTCCGCGAATGCGACATTCTACTATTGCATCGCAACCACATTTGTCAGTGTTCTTTCGTTTCTTTATCAAGTCACAAAGGTTCCGCATTCTGTGGTCATGTTGTTCGTCAAACTCCCCATGAAGATTTCGGATTGGTTTCCTAAAGTGTCGACTCCAACCTTTGCCACACCTCCAAGCAGCACGTCCTCAGCTATTTATCCCACTTAATTGTGCCTCGCCTACCAGTTATTATTTACCCAGGAGAACTCGAAGTCCAGCAACATCACCAGGTCCAACTATCACCGAAAAATGACTACAATTAGGTTCGGGACCAGCTGCGGACCATCCGCAAGGAATTCCTTCAGAGAGGCAAACCCGCACTGGGAGGATGATGGCGGTAATTTTTATTCCGTGTTGTTTCATAGGTCCAGAGGCATACACATGATTATCTTTAATTTTGTGACATAGCCTAAGCCTTAAATATGCTGTGTTTGTACCTATCTTTTAAAGCTGTAGACGACATAGACGCCGATAGACCTGTACAATGCCCCTTCGACAAGAACCACGTAATTCGTACGTGTCGGTTCGCATATCACATCCAGAAATGCGAAAAGGTTTGTTCCGAAGTTTTGCTATTTTACGTTAGAACTGGAAACACTCAGTTGATGAGATTGATTGTTATTTAATTAAATGCTGTTGAAATCGTAATGTTATGTTCATGTTAGAACAACCCGGAGTTGGCCGCAGAGCTGGTGATGTGCCCCTATAATGCACAACATCGCATGCTGAAACACGAGATGGACAAACACGTGAACAAATGTGTAAACAGAAAAACGGAAAGGTCGAAAGAGTGTACGTATATCTCAGACCATGTTACCATAGTACTTGTTTGAGTGTACTTAAATTGTGCATGTGACTTGAACCCATCTAATTATCTTTTCTCATTAGCCGACGTCAAAGAAGTTCTACCGAAATTTCAAGTCCCTGTGAACAGATTTTCTGCACCCAAAAGTGAAGAGGACTGGGAGACGGGTGAGCTTTTAAGGGACAAAATGGGATTTTTCTGCCAATAAAATAGTTTATCGCTGTAGTATAATACATTCTATTTAATTTCAGAGTCAGACTACACAGCAGACACATTCGTCTGGGGTAAGCCTGTGTCTACCCACACGCCTCCCCAGAATGGTTGGGTTGGGTAAGTGATTGCCCAGTGAGAAATGATTAGCTATACAATGTTATACATTACATTTTAGGCTGTTTTATTTCATTGTTTACCTATTTAGTTCTCTTATTTTTTACTCCTCCAGACCTAAGCCATCAACTACAAAAAGTGCAACTCCTGGGCTACGTTTACCATCAACCCTTCCCTGGAAAAACTGTAAGTCTGAATCTATGCAACAACGCTACTAAATGTATTTCATACAGGCCTTGTCTAACCCCAATTTCCATCCACACTACCACTGGCTCCACTTCCAGAACTTCAGTTCTTGTGCAAATGTTTAGCAATTAAAAGTACCTTAAATGCTCTAGGACTCTAGGATCAAACCACTGAATTTATTGAATTTCACTTCACTTTTATCTGTATAAATTACACTTGGCAGGCATGCATCTAGAATTACGGACAGTAAATATCCCTTTCCCTTTGTTTACCTGCAGGATTTCCCCTTTTTAATCTGAAGGAACTCATCAACTGGATTTTTTTTATATGGCCACATGCACAGACTCTCTAGACACAATGCACACAATGAAGGAACATCACCACAATTATTTCCATGTTGGGGTTATTTAGAAAGAGGGCACTTTTGCTGCCTTAGTGCTGGAGGTGTGCATGTGTTGTGGATTGTGTCCACATTTTAGACTGTTTTTAGACAATATTTTAGAGAATAAAGACAACTTTTTTTATACCTTTTAAGCCCCCTTCAGTGTCTGTTTTTTGGTGAGTCTGGCATTAATTGTCATTTTTAGAAGACTGCATGAACATCACAGCCCTGGTTTATAAGCACAGTAACCGAAACACAATACAATTCTACACTACTGAAAGAAACCACTCTAAATAGTTCTCATCACACGCACTGATATAGAAGCTTGTATACGTTTCAAACCTCCACCCTTTTTTACACAACTTTAGAACAACACATCACATCCATTCAGCAGAGTATAAATGTAACATTATGACTGGATTCCAAATGATTTCTGTTCAGTTTTTCTGGAGAAAATAATGGAGTGGTTTGCCGTGTGTTTGTGAAAGAATAATGCTGTTCCTCGACGAATTCCTTGATGAAAATGCAGAGGTCGGTTACTTGGTTCAAGTTAGCTTGTTCAGAGTAAGAGACTTGTAGAAGACGGCTTAGCGAAAGAACACGTTTATTCCAACGATAGGCACAGTAACCTCAGCACAGCACGGTCACATGCCACAAGGAAAGTATTCTTCCTCATTACAGAAATGTACAGTTCTTATAGGGTAGAATTAACATATTAAACAATGACAAAGTGTAGGGGTGGGTGTGTCTGGAGGTTAAAGTAGGGGGTGTGAACATGCAAGGGTGTGACTGTGGCAGGGGAGAGGTCTAGCTTGACCAAGAGCTATAGCCAGGTAGGGCCATATAAATGCTAATATGTTTGGCTTCAACCATCTGGTCGTGGCTGTAGACGAAAGCCATCAATCAGAGTCTAATAGCTCTGGCTCCAAGACCCACAAAAAAACGCCAGGAGCCAAGCTTGATGGCTTTGGTCTGGTGTATTCAAACTGAGAGTGGGGGGTCTATTTGAGATGTGGTCTGGTATATGAAATTCACCTTAAATCTAACATTTGTTTCAGCAGTATATATTCAGTTGTCTTCCTAACATGCTCTTAGACAGTGTTCAGCACAGCAACTACTACATTGGATTTGTAGTTGTCCTTTTGTTGAAAGCTGTTTTGAGATTGATTTCTCTTTTTGATGGCAAGTTATCCATTTTGTGAAGGTCTAATGATTTAGTTTTTATAGAAATTAATAACACTACATTAATTGCATCAAGTTATTAAAACGAATTAATGTAATTAGCGAAATGTAATTACTGCCTTCACAAAATAATCACATTCATTCACGTAATGCAGAAGGCAGACAAATAGTCTTCTTACATCAAATTAGCATCAATTTTTTTTTTTTTTTTTTTTTTGTGTCCTGCAATTGCCTACCTCTATCTGGGCCAGTGCCTCCATCAGGTCTTTGTGGCATCCGTAACATTTCTCTGACTGCAGCAGCCTGTCCTGTCTCTCCTGAGCCAGGGTCTGCAGATCATCCCATAGCTCCCTATTACACACAGGACAGGTCAGAGGTCAGTGAGACCTCAGGGTAGTTTACAGGCAAACAAGTCAAACAAATCACTGCGAAAACAGGGAAGGTGAGGAAAACAATGTAAGAAAATGAAATATGCTACTCTTTTATGGTGTAAATAAATATTAATAATAATAATACGTCAAATTTATATAGGGCTTTTCTCAAAGACGCTTAACATACTGTGGGATAAAAGAAAACAAACTGTAAACTCTTTTAGTTGGTTTGTTTACTGTAACCACTTTCATTCGTTTTTACCCGTGGTTGAAAATGTGGGCATTTTAGAAATGCAAATGTATATTACAGCACCAATACTGTATATCAATACTAAATAAATTGGTCATCATGGCTTAGGAAACACAGCCGCTCATCTCTGGTGACACATCTATCACTGCAGTGAATGAGCCGTACCTGAGCTCAATGTGTGTGTGTGTTTCAAATGAGCCGTACCTGAGCTCATTGTGTGTGTGTGTGTGTCAAACGAGCCATAGGTCCAGAGGCATACACATGATTATCTTTCATTTTGTGACATAGCATAAGCCTTAAATATGCTGTGTTTGTATATGTTTTAAAGCTGTAGACGACATAGACGCCGATAGACCTGTACAATGCCCCTTCGACAAGAACCACGTAATTCGTACGTGTCGGTTCGCATACCACATCCAGAAATGCGAAAAGGTTTGTTCCGAAGTTTTGCTATTTTACGTTAGAACTGGAAACACTCAGTTGATGAGATTGATTGTTATTTAATTAAATGCTGTTGAAATCGTAATGTTATGTTCATGTTAGAACAACCCGGAGTTGGCCGCAGGGATGGTGATATGCCCCTATAATGCACAACATCGCATGCTGAAACACGAGATGGACAAACACGTGAACAAATGTGTAAACAGAAAAACGGAAAGGTCGAAAGAGTGTAAGTATATCTCAGACCATGTTACCATTGTACTTGTTTGAGTTTACTTTAATTGTGCATGTGACTTGAACCCATCTAATTAATTTTTTTCTCATTAGCCGACAAAGAAGTTCTACCGAAATTTCAAGTCCCTGTGAACAGATTTTCTGCACCCAAAAGTGAAGAGGACTGGGAGACCGGTGAGCTTTTAAGGGACAAAATGGGATTTTTCTGCCAATAAAATTGTTTATCGCTGTAGTACAATCTATTCTATTTAATTTCAGAGTCAGACAACACAGCTGACACATTCGTCTGGGGTAAGCCTGTGTCTACCCACACGCCTCCCCAGAATGGTTGGGTTGGGAAAGTGATTTTCCAGTGAAAAATTATTAGCTTTACAATGTTATACATTACATTTTAGGCTGTTTTATTTCATTGTTTACCTATCTAGTTCTCTTATTTTTACTCCTCCAGACCTAAGCCATCAACTACAAAAAGTGCAACTCCTGGGCTACGTTTACCATCAACCCTTCCCTGGAAAAACTGTAAGTCTGAATCTATGCAACAACGCTACTACATGTATTTCCTACAGGCCTTGTCTAATCCCAATTTCCATCCACACTACCACTGGCAACACTTCCACTTCCAGAACTTCAGTTCTGTGTGTGTCAAACGAGCCGTACCTGAGCTCATTGTGTGTGTGTGTGTGTGTGCAGAACGAGCCGTACCTGAGCTCATTGTGTGTGTGTGTGTGTGTGTGTGTCAAACTAGCCGTACCTGAGCTCATTGTGTGTGTGTGTTCAGAACGAGCCGTACCTGAGCTCATTGTGTGTGTGTGTGTGTGTGTGTCAAACTAGCCGTACCTGAGCTCATTGTGTGTGTGTGTGCGGAACGAGCAGTACCTTAGCTCATTGTGTGTGTGTGTGCAGAACGAGCCGTACCTTAGCTCATCGTGTGTGTGCCGAATAAGGCGTGCCTCGGGATGGTTGTTTTTGACGAGTGTGTCAGTGAGGTCCTTGCAGCCGTGCAGTCTCTCCATTCCTACCTCCAGCTGCTGGAGGAACACCGCAAACTTCCCACGCAGTTGCTGCCAAAACAGAGATGCCCACACACATACACACACACACACACACACACACACACACACACGACAATTGAAAATGTTCCAGAGGATCAACATGTCCACTAAAGCTTTCATTCTGTTTAAGCAAAATTGAAAAACAAAAACGGCAAATTGAGACTTAAATCACTTAACTTAAGAGTAATTACTAAAGAATGACTGCTACCATTTGACATAATTGAATTGGTGGTATTCGGTCATACATATGTAGAAACATGAAGAACAGATCGTAATCTAGCAAGTATGAGATCTTGAGGGATGGTTCTCACCAGGACATTGTTGTAGTCGGTGCCATAGTCTTCAGAGGACGCGACCTGTCTCTGCTGAGAGATCCAGTCCTCCAGCTCGGAGGACTCACGCTGGAACTCATGCAGGCGAAGGGCCTCCTGCAGCTTCTGGGAGCTGAGCAAAACACATCAGCCATCCTCATGAGCATTTATTAAGATCAGAACCACGAGTGAATGTAGGGCTAACGTTAGCCAATGTAACATGTAACTGCAAACCACAAAAATATAATATTGCACGTCATATCTTCAAATCATACATTATCCATCATCCATTGTCACATCAAATTTGACTGCATAAGACCACAGCAAATTCTATTGAATTTCATCCCATCGTTTCCCGTTGCATTAAATGACATGCTAAAGTAGCATGTTACCGGAGAGTGGCGAGGTGCTCCAGTTCCGTCATCTGGCTTCTGATGCGGCTGCAGGGCCGGTTTAGTTCATCGAGGCCCATGGTTCGGACCGCATGCTCCACACTGCTCTTCAGATCTTCCACCTCCGCTACCAACACCTCTATCTTCCCTTCTACTGCCTACACACACACACACACACACACACACCACAGATGAGTTTTCAACTATCAGGAGTGATGATAGTGGGTGTTCAGAAATAATATTCAAACCATTTGAGTACCAGGTATGTATTATTTGCAGACCGTTATGCTCCTCTGGTCCCCATGGTCATGTTGTGTGTAACTGAAATAGACACCTTGATCTGATTCTGCTTCAGTTTTCTCAGGTGGCTGTACCTTGTGCTGTATGATCAGGTGGCTGTACCTGGTGCTGTATGATGAGGTTTTCAGTCGCAGGCTCAGATCTGCCGTAATCAGAACTGACCAGGGCCGAGCACTCAGACACCCGCGTCTCCAGTTCTGTACAGTCCAGCAAGATCTGAAGAGCAATTTAAAAAAACACGAGACACTGAGACCACAGGAAGCACTGACTTCACTAACTCCTGAATGTAAATCTAAGTAAAACTGCATCTTTAAAATAAAAATGCAATGTATGTGGATGTTCATTTTTTTATGTGGACACAGGACAGAGATGTCCTGTGTGATATGGTAGTGATCCCCTCCGCATCACTGACCTGTTCGCGGGCGCGAGCCTTGTTGAGGTGGACGGCCCTCCGGTCACAGGACTCCTCCAGCTCCTCCCACTCCTCGGCCAGGTTGTCACACCTCTCCTGCAGCTCCTTCCCGGCCCACGCGTGCGACCTCCTCAAGGCCTTGCCCCTCTCCTGCATGCGCTCCAGCTGCTGCCGGTGAGCGTTCACCTCGGCCTGCAGCTCCTGGGGTGAGGAGAGCGGAGATGGGAGGGAAGGGAGAGACATAGAGGAGGAGAGAGAGAGAGAGAGAAGAGGAAAGAGAGAGAGAAAGAGAGGGAGAGAGAGAGAGATGAGAGAGAGAGAGAGAGAAGAGGAAAGATAGGAGAGAGAGAAGAGGAAAGAGAGAAAGAGAAGAGGAAAGAGAGAGAGAGAAAGAGAGAGAGGAGAGGAAAGAGAGAGAGAGTGGAGAGGGAAGAGGGAAGAGGAAAGAGAGGAGAGAGAGAGAAGAGGAAAGAGAGGAGAACAATACAACAGAGTGGGGGAAGAAAGAAAAATATAGGAGTGAGAGCAGCAGAGACAAGAAACGGAAGTGTGCAGTGTGTCAACTGACATCTAACAAGGTGCCCTTTTGAGAAAATCGCGACTGAAAATCCAGAATCAAATAACCCCTGTTCTATGAAATGTATCTTTTTTTTTAAATACTAATATTATTTGCACCAAATCATATTATTTAATATCATTAAACACGCAGTCCAAACCGTGTCTGTACATCATGCAAGGTGTGTCTTTCATGCTATGTTGCCCCAAAGGAAACAACGGATCAGGCACGAAACATGAGGTGAAAAAACACAACCACGGCCTTTGTGATGCCTCCAAACCTCACAGACCCAGAACCCGTTACCTTATGCTTCTTGAGCAGACTGATGGCCCCAGCCAGAGACTTGCTGTAGCTGCTGGTCTCGGCGAGAGGCTGGTGCTCGGAGATCCAGGTGAGCTCCAGGTCCACGTCGTGGTAGAAGCCAAACAGCTCCACGGCCGCCTCCAGCTGACTCCGGCGCTCGTCCAGGGGCTTCTGCAGGGACTTAAACCTGCACAGAGAGAGTAGTGGTGTTCGGGAAGAGTTCACTTTATCTTTACTTTAATTAATCATTAAATCACTTTGATTTTTCTATGTGGGATCAATACAATTATCTTATCTTTATCTTAATTACTTTTAAAGTAAACTTTGTCAATACAGGTGTTTACTGCCATGGTCTCGGCTCCCAAATTATTGGCAATTGCTTAGCCAAATAAATAATCAATTATCAATGACAGACAACCAGTTACTTCAGTATCTTTTGTGCTTTCAACATTTTACTTTAACATCTACAACTACCCCTATATTCATTTACATCTGTGGTTTGAGCGCTAAGCCTCAATGATTCAATGCAACAATAAAAGCACAAAGCACTTCACCAGATGCAATAAGCCTCTATATTTCCCACAGCATAACAGAAAATGATGAAGGGTCTCACAGCTTCAGGTAAGTGTCCGTCTCCTGCAGGATGGTCTGCGAGTCGAAGTGGTTGGTGGCCAGGTGTTTGGCACGGGATACGATGGAGTTGATTTTGTCTGCGAGCTCCTGCGCCTCCTGCTCAAGCTGCTGGTGCTCCTTCAGGAGCTGGCGACTGGAGCGGAGGTCCTCTCCTTTCACCGCAAACTGCAGCATCCTCTGGATGGCCTCGATCTTCAGCTTTGCATCCTGGGATAAAACCGAACTCAAATGTATAGTGATACTTTCCATAAACACAAACATTATTTAAGGATCCATTCCAAATTACGTGAGATGAACGAACTACCTTTTCTATCGAAATACTGCAGTATGGGACATGGACATTCATTTGGTCTCATTCTACTGGTAGGTTCTTTTGTACTACCCTCACTAAAATTGTTACGGTGACACTGTTTCCAAGAAGCACAAAATGATCATGAATGGTTCAAATACAGAATATGTAAGATGAAACACAAACCAGGAATTCGGTCAAAACAACCCCCCAGAACATTGCTGTATGCAACATGAATATCGGTTTGGTGTTCTAAACTTGGCAGGTATCAATGACTTATAAAGTGCTGTGGTGCTCACCTGTAGAAGTTCCATGAGCTGCTCCTGCTGACCGGCCTGTCTGAGTTTGTCTCCCCTGTCGGCCATCTTCCTCTGGAGCTCGTCCCAGCGCCGGCGCACCTGTCTGCACGTCTTCTGCACCTCCTGCTTCGTAGAGGGACTGTCCACCTGCACCTCCTGCCCTAACTGAAGAACCACACAAGAACCACACCCTGTTATGAACATTCTCGTTCAGATCTGTCTCAGGGACATAGATAAAGCTATAGAAAAAGCTTAAATAGAAACCAACACACCACAATAAAGCTAATTCATATATCTCATCACCATTTACACCTGCCTAGGAATGAATCCATTTGCCAGTCCCATTGTTGACTAAAGCACACACAAACAAACACACACACACACACACACACACACTTACTTCAAGCAGCCGGTCCAAGCGCACTTGGTTGGCCTGCATCTCCTTCTCGGCAGCCTCGTGCTTCTTCAGCTTGCGGAGGACATTGGTTGGGTCCCGGTACGACTCGTCCTCCGCGATCTCAAACTTCTCATCCATCCACAGGAGCATCTCCTCCTCGTCTCTGAGGAACTCCTGCCATGGTAGAACCACAGGGAATTTACTCTGCTCCTATAAGCTCTTATATATACAGCTCTCATAACTGGAGACGTGGAGGGGGAGGGAATTACACTTGTACACATTACATCATGGACACAGGTTTACAAATGTAAATACTTACAATGTCTGGTTTGAAAAAACAGAGGAGTGTATCTTATCTATAGGTGTTTAGTGAACTACTGCATGTATTTCGCAATACTCAAGCGAGACCATAAAGTTAATTCCCTGCATTGTAATCTTTCCCCCCCCCCCCCAGTGTAACCGTATAATGAATACTGATAATAAACATAATTGTAAAATACAAGAGTGTTTAAAAGAATACACAGACAGCCTATATTAGATGTGAAACCTTTAAGGAGGCTTGCAGCTACCTGATGTTTTTTGGCGGCGAGAAGCTTGGCCCTCCTCTCCTTACAGCTCCGCCTGACTCTCATGCTCCTCTCCTGGATACTCTCTGATCTCGCCTGGACCCTAGACGATGGTGAAGAAACACAGAACAAGAACCGTTACAGTACCCCTCTCAGAACCGGTACAGTACCCCTCACAGAACCGTTACAGTACTCCTAACAGAACCGTTACAGTACTCCTAAGAGAACCGGTACAGTACCCCTAACAGAACCGTTACAGTACTCCTAAGAGAACCGTTACAGTACCCCTCTCAGAACCGGTACAGTACCCCTCACAGAACCGTTACAGTACTCCTAACAGAACCGTTACAGTACTCCTCAGCCTTCCCTTGTTTCAGCCCACTGGAAGCCTAGGCCAAAGAGACTGGAAGTTGACAGGGGACCTTGTGTGATCAAGAATGACAAGGAACTGAAAAACACATCTGCGGTATAAGCAGAAATGATACTGGCCTACAAGTGTGATCATTCTGTGGTAATTAAAGAAAAACAGGAAACAATAATTGTGCAGAGGGGATGTCTAGGCAAAGGAGTCTGGGGAGGCACTACAGTCTAAGTTCACTTGATTCATTCGGTCTGCTGTTCCACGGTATGTTGATATCAGTGTGTCGATGGCTGATATGGATTTGGACTTTTGTTTAGAGACTCCAATGCAGTAATGAATGGATGCCGTGCTAGAAAAGGCCTTAAAAACAAGTCACTAAAAGACACAAGAGAGACTACAAACAAATCAGTACTTCCAATACACTTGGATCTGCCGGAAAATACAGTGTTTTCCACAGACAGGAGAGTGCCGGGCTTACTGTTGGGCAGCAAAGTGACGCTTTTTCACAAGCTCTCGGCTCTTCTCGTGAAAGTTGTTGATCTGCAGCTCCACAGCATGAAGCAGAGCCTCCAATTCATCCTGCCTGCCCAGCAAGCTGTGTACATTATCCACAGAGCCCTACACACACACACACACACACACACACACACACACACACACACACACACACACACACACACACACACACACACACACACACACACACACAGAGAGAGAGACACACACACACACACACACACACACACACACACACACACACACACACACAGACACACACACACACACACACACACACACACCGAGACACACACACACGCACATACGCGTGGAGACAAACATCATCATAAATAGCATCCAATTATCTCACTAATTATTCCAATTATCTCAAACTATGATGGGCAAACTCATAATACATAATTATTAGTTATTTCAAAGTAATCTCAATACACTACATTATCAAACAAACAATTCTGCACAAAAAAGCTTACCACTTTACAGCTTCCACTTTACAGCTTACCACTTTCAGTACCTCTTTATGAAAGAGGAGCATAAACAACATTTGCATAGCTTGCAAATGTTCTTTGCGAGTTTGCATAGAGCATAAACTTCTATGGCACTCACTTCGCATAAGAGGAGCATAAACAACATTTGCACAGAACATAAACGTCTATGGCACTCACTCCCAGGTCGGTGACCCTGAGGCGGGCCTCGTGAGCGGAGAGCGTGGCCTCGATGCGGTCGGCCTCCAGGTTGAGCTTCTGCAGCTCCAGGCCCTGCTCCAGCTTGCGCTTGCGGCCCGCCCACAGCCTGTCCAGCCCGGCCCACTCCTCCTCCAGCTGGGCCAGGGTGCGCCGCACCTCCCCGCTGCTCCCCAGTGTGCTCCCCAGCTTCTCCATCTCCTTCAGCCTGACCGGAGAGAGACGCTCTCATATGCTCGTTTGCTTATGTCATTCTCAAGTCAATATCAATCGATCAATCTGTCATTTGATTATCTATCTATCTATGCATCAATCCATTTTTTTGTCATCAACGCATTATTAGTACACTGTTCACTTACATTAGTATTTAGGAAGATAGTATATTGGATTTGATTAATATTGTGGCATTGCAGTCACTTCTAAATATAACTAACAATAGCACGTCATGGGGATGGTGTAGTGCTTTCTCTCCAGCTCATCCCTACTGGCCCTTTCTATCTGTCTGTCTGTTTTTTGGGGAGAATTATGGTCTACTTATAGCCTTTACGCATGCACCTACTTATGGAGTATATGTATACTATGTTGTTCCCATTATTCCTCTGTGTGTTTCTGAATTCAATAAAAACACCAAATCATGGTCATGCGCCTCCTCTACTCCATCCTGTCTGTCTGTCTGTCTGTCTGTCTGTCTGCCTCACCTCTCCCTGTGCTGCTGGTCATGCGCCTCCTCTACTCCATCCTGTCTGTCTGTGTCCTGTCTGTCTGCCTCACCTCTCCCTGTGCTGCTGGCCATGCGCCTCCTGTACTTTTACACCTCCTCACCTCTCCCTGTGCTGCTGGATCTCCTGCTGCAGCTCCTGGTGTCTCTCCAGGAGGGCCTGAGCCGTGGCCACGTCCGAGCCCTGCTCCTCCTCCGTTATCTGCTCCCGCGCGGCCTCCGCCCAGAGCAGGAGGTCCCGCGTCTCCTTCTGGAAGCGCTGCAGCCGGCGCGCCTCCTCCAGTCTCCGCTGGCGCTCCTCCGCCTGGGCCCGCACCTCCCGCAGCAGCGCCTCCAGGCCGCGCACCTCCTCCAGGATGGCGGCGCTCTCCGCAGGACTGCAGTCTTGTTTCCTGGGAGATGGGGAGAGGAAGGAGGAGGAGGTGGGACTTAGACAAAAGACAAGACTGCAAGGAGAGAACCCTACACTGGAGGGGAGGCCCCCTGAAACACCACAATGGCCTCACAAGACAAGTTAAGGCCCCAAGGGACAAAATAATGATTCCTCATTCCTCAAGTCACTCTCAAATGAGACATCATAGGCCGAGTTTCCTTAGCTTTGCACTAACATCTTAGCTACGCTCTTGAGGTACTCGATCTTCCTCTCCAGGGCGTCGATCTCTCTCAGGGCCTGCAGCTGCCGCCGCTCCTCGGTTTGAAGCGCTGCGGGGGAGCCGCCCACGTCGGGGTTGTCCAGCTGGGCCAGCTTCTCCTGCAGCTGCCCCCGCGCCTCCTCGCAGCTCTGGAGGAACGAGCGCACGTCGGCCGAGCTCATCAGCTCATGGGCCTTCGCGTCCTTCAGCTGCTGCAGGCGCTCCCATCTGACGGAGACACACAGGACATGGTCATACAGCCATACTCGATCATTGGAGAAGAAACCGAACCACTACAGTCCAAGACATGCCAAGACGCACAGCCAAATGAGACACTGGAGCGTAATTTGGCATACTGAATAAATGTAGATTTATGACACTTCCAAAAATATGAAGTCCATGGTTAAGTTCATCATTTAATATCATAAATCGAATTTGATAAGTTAAGCTAAAGATTCTGTGATAGTGTTCACTGTTCAGTGTTATTCTCACCTGCGGGTCACCTGTCCTTGTTTGGTCTGAATCTCTCGCTTTTTGCTGTGGCGGCTCTTCACGAGCCCCTCCCCCAGCCTGGTGATGTCATCCAGCTGTCCCTTCCCACTGGCCAGCTCTGTCAGGAAGTTCTACAGGAAGAAACAGACCCGGAGAGGTGAATTTGTCAGCCGCATGCTTGACCTCAACTGAGTGATCCCATAAAAACGTCAGGCACCAGAACATTATTTTATGATATTATACTAATGTCAGGGTATTTGAGGTCAGTGAAGCAATGCCTGATCAGGAACTTGCTAATGGGATTACACTTGCGCCGGACGGATGGATCTCACCTCGTACTTGGCCTGCACTACCCCGGCGGCGTCCATGTCAGCGCTGAAGGTGTTGAGGATGTGCTCCTTGTCCTCCATCCACGACTCAAACTCATCACACGTGTTGCAGAACTGATGCAGCTGTGCGGCTTCATCCAGAGCCTGCTTCCTTGACTACGCAGAAGAGAGAAAATCACTTAATCAACTTAAAAAGACCATTGTGAGTGGCCCTTTAATTCCTCATTGTTTTTTCCCCAAGTTGTTCTATATTTGGGTTCGTTTTCCAAGTCTTGTTCTATTTTTGTTTCTATTTTTGTTCATGAACAAATCTCCTTCAGCTGGTTTGTTGACCTAAGATCAGCATAAAAGATGGAGGCTGCTGCACTATCTCTAGTGAATATCCTCACACTCATTCAGATATGGAGATATTGGGCAGCGTGGGGCACTCATTCAGATATAGAGATATTGGGCAGCGAAGGGCAGAGAGATATTGGGCAGCGAAGGGCAGAGAGATATTGGGCAGTGTGTGGCAGAGAGATATTGGGCAGTGTGTGGCAGAGAGATATTGGGCAGTGTGTGGCAGAGAGATATTGGGCAGTGTGTGGCAGAGAGATATTGGGCAGTGTGTGGCAGAGAGATATGGGCAGCGTGGGGCAGAGAGATATTGGGCAGTGTGTGGCAGAGAGATATTGGCTTTCAGCAGGAGGCCTCACCTGGGCCAGCTGGGAGAGGCTCCTGTAGTCGTCCTCCAGCTCCCTCTGAGTCCTCTCCACCGTGTCCCTCTGGAGGTGGGGGTCGGGGATCCACTTGATCTCGGCGGTGCCTCGGCGCAAGGAGCGGCGGCGGCGGCGGGGGGGGTTCACCCTCCGCGGGGGACTCTCAGACACCCCATTTGTCGTAGGAGGAGTCAGAAGTACAGTTGGGGCTTTAGACTGGAATAGATTGAGATTCAGAGACACAGATGGCAAAAGCAGGTATGATTGTCTCATCCATGCCACAAAGGATTCGATTTTTTCTCATCATCAGTAAAACAAATTTTCTCCAGTAAATCCACAATACAAGCACACTAGAAACTAGAATCTAAGGACAGACATTTTAGAAACCGCAGAGCAGAACCAACACCAAGCGGTCTGGATGCTCACCATGGGCTGCAGCTCAGTGATGTACACAGTAGGAACCAGCTGCTCGTTCCCTTTACTGTCCTTCACCAGCCACTGCTCCTTATTCTCCTGGCTGAGAACAGTGACCTCCTCCCCACGGTCCATGGTGACCTTTGGCCCTGATAACACCACAAACTCAAGGTGAGATTGAAGCTGAAGACACACCAGTGAAGCAATAACACAGTGAAGGGAGGTCAATTGGAGGCTTAGGTAATGAAAGGTACAGTAAGACAGGCAGAGCACAGACAGTAAGGCGATAAGTATACAGTTATACACTCTGAATATAAGTATACTTTATACACACTAACTATAAGCATACTTTATACACTCTAAATATAAGTATACTTTATACACACTAACTATAAGCATACTTTATACACTCTAAATATAAGTATACTTTATACACTGTAAATATAAGTATACTTCATACACTCTAAATATTCTTTACTATGATTTCATTCATAACTGAGGTGTAGACACACCTCTGTATTTGAATCTGATCTTGGCTGTGGCTCCCTGTGGCTCAGGAGGAGTCTTTGGCGTCACAATCTCCTTCGGCACGGGCAGCTTCCCTCGTTTCTTCGCACCACCTTCGTCCTCCTCCTCCTCACCTGAGTCGCTGTACTGAGCCATCCTGCTCCGCTTAGGCTCCACCTACACAAGGAGGGAAGCGCACGCATCTATACACACACTCATGTCTTTCAAAGCACCACTGTGGTGACTTTCTGTTTCAAGTTAAGATTCAAGGCAACACAAGTCTACTTTCCCAGATATAAGAGTGATTAATGTTGACATCTCTGTCTCTGTGAGTCCCCCTTATTAATTCAGAAACGTGTTATCCACTTTGCACTGAGGCCCAGAAGAGGCAAACCCACTTCTGACAATCTGTTACATCCCTTGTGCATATTTAAAATGTAATACATTTTAAACTGTCAGGGGATGACAGACTCACAGTCAGCACGGTCAGAGCGGCCATCTGGGCGGCGTTCCTGGCCTGCTCGCCCAGGCGCTTGACCTCGGAGGCGTAGGCGCCGATCTCCTTCTCCAGACGCTGGTGGCGCTGTAGCAGGGCGGTGCTGCTCCACTCGTCCTTCCCATAATCCTCGCTGGCCAGGATGGGCCTGCGGTCGCCCAGCCAGGAGTTGGCCTCGGCCGCGTCGGCGAAGTACTGAGAGAGGGAAGAGGTGCGGGGGTGAGGAGAGTAGGTCAAGGTAGGGGTCACGCAGGGGTCACTTTCCCTGATGATACAAAATGCAACTGTTCTGGATTCGTTTTCGTGATGGTATAGCCTCCATTTCAAAAGTATGCTGGAATAATTAATGTTCTGACATACTTTTGTCTTGCATGTCGTAACTGCATTAATGTTATAACTGCATAAATGTTGTCAATAAAAAATTTATCACAAAAAAAAAAAGTATGCTGGAGTTAATTTATTACAATACATATATGACATCCCAACAGCCTTCATCAAACCTTTCATTTGCACTTAATAATCAAACATGACATTTACATCATGTATCCTGTCAGCTGGATAGTTTATTTAAATTGTATTTGATGTGTGTGTGCGTGTTTGTGTTTGAGAGAGAGATCGTTTGCATGCGCGTGTTTGTGTATAAGTGTATGCACCTGTTTGATGACACTGGCAGCATGCAAGCGCTCTCTGTGATTGGTCACTTCTTCCCTGAGCTGTTCCCACTGGCGTCCCAGCGTCCTCAGCCACTTCCTGATGGCGCTCTCGCTCTGGGGCTTCCTGCCGCACAGCTCCTCCCCCCGTGCCACCACAGCTGTGTGCTCCGCCTCATGGGACTGCACCATCGCCTCCAACACCTGAGGGGGGAAGCAGTGAGACTTTTAAACATCTATACACTTTTACATGGATGACTTCTTAGAGTGCTTTTTAGATCAGCAAGATGTACTACTCTCACAGAGACAGTCAATCACACACACACACACACACACACACACGCACATACGAGCCAAGAACTCACACTTCTCAACTGATTGCATCATGTGCGCACATGCGCACACGCGCACACACACTTACACACACGCACACACATGTGTTGTGTGCATGCTGTGTTGTGTGCATGCATGCTGTTGAAGAACACTACCACACAAAGTGTTGCCTGACCTTGTGTTTCAGCTGGGCCTGCTGGATCTGGCTGAGGTCTCTGCCCAGGCCGGCGGTCTGCAGAAGGAGCCAGCGCTCATAGATCCAGGCCTCTAGCTCGTCACAGTCAAAGTAAAACTCAAACAGCCCCCGCTGCTCCTCAAGACCCGTCCTCCTACACAAAAACAGTAATTGGAGTCAGCAGTGAGAGGGAATCAGACAGTGGCTACTGAAGAGACATGCACACAACCTAAAATGGCCTTTGGTCAGTACTGGTCATCCATGTTGTCAAAGGAGCTATATGTGGGTACTGGTCATCCCTCAAGAAGGTAAGTGGGCCCATTGTAATAAACTAAAATATTTCACAAATGTTTGTTAGTGTGTGTGTGTGTGTGTGTGGTGTGTGTGTGTGTGTGTGTGTGTGTGTGTGTGTGTGTGTGTGTGTGTGTGACTGTGTGAGCATGTGTGGCCCTGTTCATCTGTGTGTGTGTGTGTGTGTGTGTGTGTGTGTGTGTGTGAAACAGAGAGTGAGAGTCTGCACATGTGACTGTGCCTCCTCCTCTCACCTCCTCTTGCTGAGGGCCTGCAGAGCGCTGTACTGGCTGTGGAGCTGGCGCACACTGGCCTGCACCTGTGTGTGTGTGTGTGTGTGTGTGTGTGTGTGTCTCCTCACCTCCTCTTGCTGAGGGCCTGCAGAGCGCTGTACTGGCTGTGGAGCTGGCGCACACTGGCCTGCACCTGCCGCGGGTCCCGGTGCGCCCCCTCCTTCAGGGCGCGGCCACTCAGGGAGCCCAACGTCTCCCCCTGGGCTGAAATCTGAGCGTCCAGCAGGTCCTGCTTCTGCAGGAGCTCCACCACCTCCTCCAGCTGCCTACCGTACTCCTCCGAGCCAGCCTGCATCTGTGGCAGGGAGAGACAGCAGAAAGAGAAAGAGTTAAGATAGTGTGTCAAAAATGTGAAAGGGGAGAGGGGTTGAATGAAAACTGGATTGGACACTTTAGGAGCTTGAAATGCTAAACTAAGTAAAGATCCCAAACATTCACACAAATATTGAAACCACTATGTACACTGCAAAAAAAAAGAAAGTCACGCAAGAAAACTACATTGCTGGAGAAAAAAGTGTAAGGAAGAGTATTACTCGAACAAAGACACATTTAGGGGTTAGAGGGTTCCTGAACTCTGCACCTGTAGTTCGCTGAGTTCCTGTGAAGCCATCTGGATGTCCCTGAGGACAGAGAGGGTGTTCACTATGTCACCCGTCAGCGCCCTTTTCTGTTCCAGGCCCTCCAGGAACTCCTGCCAGCATTGAGAGATCTTCTGCTCTCTGTCAATCAATCAAACAACGAATCAATCCAGCTATCAGTAAACTGACCGCAGTCAATCAATCAGTAAATCATGGTGAGGAATATTGTAGCTTGTTATAGTTAGGAAAGATAAATAAATAAAAATGGCTATAATTGGTGAAATAATGGGGAAATTAATTTTCAGCTATGTTTTGTTTTACCTGCGAGCCACCTGCTCCTTGCTATGGTAGTTCTCTCTCTGAATGACGACAGCCATCTCGCTGAGCGCCCTGAAACGCGGTTCCCGGGCGAGTCCGTCAGTGGCCAGCGCTTCCAGCCTCTGCGCCACGGCCTGCGCGTCCTCCAGATCGCCCTGCGTTTGTGGATCCTGCCGCACGAGCAGTCGCAGCGCGTCCTCCACGTAGGTCTCTCGCAGCTTAGCTTTGCGCTCAAACTTCTGCGCTAGCTGTTCCAAATGCTCGAGCCTCAGTAGGGCCGCCTGAAGGGCTCCCTCGCGCTCGTGTTCCGCGCGTTCCAACACCAGCCACTCACGCTCCACATCCCGAAGCGTTTGACCCTCCGGAGGAACGTAGGCCCGATTGTTGTTGGTGCTGAGCTTCGTACGCAGGTCAAACAGGTGGGCCTCTAGCGCTCCGCGCTCCTGGTACTTTGGGGGCTTCTCCACGGTGCGGTAGGTCTTGAAGGCGGCAACCAGGATCTGCATCTCGCGCAAGGAGTTTGGGAAACGGCGGTCGTTCAGTTGCACCACTTTCTCTTGGATCCATCTCAGCAGGTCGGTCACCATCCGCTCATAGTCTTGCTTCAGGTCATCCAGCTCTTTTAAGAGACCCACGATCTTGAAGAGGGGAGAAATTGGTCAACATTGAATGGCCAAGTTAACAACGTTGTGGAGTGACAAGAGACTGATACAAATGGATGAAAGGCCAAGAGAAAGTTGAAAAGGTAATAGAAGGTTACCACTATGTTCGGTTGGTATGTATGATAAATGTCATAGCATAGGATTAGATTGTAATATAGTGGGTCAATTAGGCATTAGGCCAAGTACATTTAGCTAACTGGTGCTAAACGCTTGTATGGTGGCTTTTCCATAGGCCCGAACTCCGTAGCCTTCTACCAGAATACAAAATACAACTCACTGATACAACAGTAAACAATTTTCTCTTGGATACCCACCGCTCCAAAGACCGAACTTGCAAACACCTTGCTTCAACATTCAAGTAGCCTATTCAAGCACGAATGTGTTGTAGTAAACCAGTAAGCATAAGAAGGACAGAGATATTCTTATAACGTTAGACAGTAGACACACCTTTCCCAGTGCCGACGTCTGTGTTGTTATGACAGAAACACGCATATTTTGCCACCTCAGCCATTGGTTACTGAAACTCCCGCCGAAGGACATATTGCCTCCTGTCTTTTATCTGAGTTGTTTATCAGTCATTCTTTGATGCCTCTGCCCTTACTGTCACTCCGGAGCCGTTGCTGACGAGCGTAAGTGGGTGACCGAGTGAGTGTCACCCCGCTCACTCTGCTACGTTCGGTCCATGTCTCGCCGGTATCACGCCCCATTTGCACATGAGGCTTAGAGCGGCAATGTGATAAAACTCATTGCTGAATATGTTGTTCAACGGTTAGACAACATAATGTCTCTATTCATGTCGCCCACTTGAAACTGTTCACCCGTCGTCTCAAAAAATGTGCAGACTGTGTGGTCCTGACAGAAAATGTCGCACATGCATTCGTTGGTATTACCTGACCCTTGCTCACACTTATCTTATTAACGTATTTTCCCCTCCCACCCTCTGTTTCTCTGCTAGAGGTAACCGTTAATCCGAGGACGGCTGTTCTTATTGGTAACTTCATTCTGGATTAGCGCGTCTGCACTACTCTGTGCTGCCAGCAGAGTGTGCCACTGTCATAAATCTCGCTCCTCTGTCGGCGTATGTTTTGATGTGGTGTGATAGTGTGAAAGTGAGATAATGGGGAGACTAGTTTTGAGTGAGTGTACAGATATACAGATATGCACAGTATGTGCGCATAAAAGAGAGACAGAGAGAGGGAGGGGGGGGGGGGGACACACGCCTGTTTGTGTATCTGTGTGTGTGCTCTGTAAACCTATAGATATAATTCCAGGGTGTGTTGTGTCAACAGACAGCATGAGGACGTCTGTGTACATCATCACACACATTCCCCTGAGGCGAGGGAGTATCTCCCCCATCACTCACACAGACACTGGATCTCAGAGCCTCACACTAAAGCAGAAGATAACGGGGGCCTTTGGATATTATTTGACCCGCCGTGGCCCCCCACACACCGTCCTGACTGACAGGATTACTCTCTGTAAATTCCACCACAGTAAGTCATCACGGAGCTGCACAGCAAAACCATGGAGGGGTCTACCAGGCACAGGAATGATAAGGCTGTGTTTTACTGGTCCATAGGTTAAATGTTCCTTTCTTCCAGGAAAAGGAATGAAAAAGTTTCACCCAGAATCAGAACCTTCTTTTGTACAGCAGGAACAGTTGATTTTTTTGAAGGCCCAAGATAATAATTTAAATCCTAATCATTTAATTCTTAGAATACAGTAATGAATAAACAATGTTTACCAGGTAAGTAAAGGATTATCATACTCTTGGAGGGAAATCTTCCGTCCATCCCAGCTAATCAGTGTAATTAAAATGATCTTGATTATCTGAATCAAATGGGTTCAGTGACTCAAGAGTACAACTAATGATGTCAGAGCAGGGAAAGCTGGTGAACATGAGCATATGGCAAATCGATGGAAATGAGATTATTCGTATTTAATCCCATTTTTTATGACGTGTATCCATTAGCGGTGCCCTGACAACAAAGTTTGGTACCCAGAGCTGTTCACATCTGCTCCCCTGATGAGGAGAGTATTTCTTTCAAAGTGCATTACACAGCTGATGGAGATGAGCACAGACCAACATTTCCTTTTGTTGAATTATCATGAATGCGCTTGAAACAGGCAAATTAGTTGGATGGAAACCCAGCTGTGAAGAGCAGGGGGGCTCCCGGTCTTAGACCCTGATCACTACTGACCTTTGACCCTGATCACTACCGACCTTTGACCCTGATCACTACTGACCTTGGCTCCCAGTCTCAGACCCTGATCACTACCGACCTTTGACCCGGATCACTACTGACCTTTGACCCTGATCACTACTGACATTTGACCCTGATCACTACTGACCTTGGCTCCCAGTCTCAGACCCTGATCACTACCGACCTTTGACACGGATCACTACTGACCTTGGCCCCTGGTCTTAGGTTCGGATCACTACTGACCTTGGCTCCCGGTCTTAGACCCTGATCACTACTGACCTTGGCTGCCAGTCTTAGTCCCTGATCACTACTGACCTTGGCTGCTGGTCTTAGACCCTGATCACTACTGACCTTGGCGATCCTCTTCTGGAGCGTCTGGCCTTTGACCCTGATCACTACTGACCTTTGACCCTGATCACTACTGACCTTGGCGATCCTCTTCTGGAGCGTCTGGCCCTGCTTCATCCTGGAGAAGTAGTGGTAGTAGAGGGAGACGTAGGTCATGATGGACCGCTCGTCTGGGTGCGGCACCATGATGTCCTCTGCCTCCAGCAGCTGCATGATGCCAAACTCGCTCTCGGCCAGGGTGAAGGCATGAGTCAGGTTCCGCTTCGGGTCGTCCTCGCGCAGACGCCAGTAATCAAACAAGTCGGGCCTGGGAGAGAGTTTGAAGCTGACTGTGACTCACCACTGGTCTAATGGCGTTTGAATGCGCCAACTCTGGCTGGGAAGTTTTCTGATTTTAAATTGTGTGTCGGTCAGAATTATAGGTCACATGAAAGTAAACAGACTTAAGCGTCTCTCTGTTATAACTCACCGATGTGCATGGATGAGGGCGTTGAATGCCAAGCCATCCCGCCAGCTTTTAGAGAAGTCCTGTACATTCACATTAGAGTAGCCAGCTGTCTTGTGCTGGCACCAGATAAGGAGGGCCTCTTTGGCGGATCGGTGGGCAAGGCTGGCATTACCGTCCACCTGAGCTCAGCATATAGAGATTACATACATTTAGGAGTGGGAACAGACTGCTCTACAAGCACAGGGTAAAGAAACCAGATGAAACCAGATGAAAAGCCATGACACCGCTAAGAACCCATCTTCATTCTGTAAGAATCACATACTTAAAGGTCCTTGCTATCTCTCCCCATTCACCCTAAACACTGGCTCAGTTAAGCACCATTTCAAAGCCACCTCGAGATCTCTGCCCTGTTCCGACTCACACCTTCATCATTCATCATTCAGCGGCCTCGTTCCCATACCTCATCTAAGTTAATGAATCCGATCTGGAACCTCAGAATGATGATCCATAGGAGGCCCAGGATGAGCGTTCTGTCTCCGTCCACAACGTTCTCAGGAGCGATCAGGTCCATTCGGATATTCTGTAATACAAAACACACAAGCAGACAAGCTGGCAGCTAATCAGCAACAAGCCTTTGATCTTGAGTCGGCTTTGACTGTGTGTTCTAATAACGCATCTCTGTGTTAATTTTTACATTTAATCATTTAGCAGACGCTTTTATCCAAAGCGACGTACAAGGAAGATAACAATCAAGCTACGAGCCCTGTGACCCACGGCAGCAGTTGAAAGCACAGTTCAAATGCCTTTTACAGCATTAACTTAATGATGCAGTGATAAGTGAGGTTTATGACCTTTTTCTTGAGGAAGTTGATGGCAATGCTGTTATTCTCCAGGCAGTGGACTCTCATGGTTCGGCGACTAGGTGTTTGCAGGGGTTCCCCGGAGATGAGCTCCAAGAGACGCACCAGGGACACTCCTGTCTTCAGCTCGGTGTAAACGTCAGTCAGGTTCACCTCCTCCTGCATGCACAGAAGAACACAGGGCGTAACGGGACGTGTTGACACACATGTGCGTACAGATAGCAACATAGAGCGATAGAACACATCACATGAAGCTCCGGTGTGGGTTTTTAGTTTCCCAAATTTGACAAGAAGCCAGAAATGTTTTAAATGGTTCCTTGCTTCCTTTGCCTCATGTGTAAAGAAACCTGAGCTAAAATATTGCGTTGTTCATAGAAATGTAATCCAAAACCACCAATAGACCTATACAGTTATGTCTGCAGTGCTTTTAAGTATGTGTTCTTACAGAGCCTTAAAGTAGTTCGATCCCATCTGATACGTGTATAAACTGTGGGAAACCCATTGGAAAATCAAAGAGGAATCGGGATGGGCAGGGGATCAGCTGGATTTGCTCATGTAGAAGACACTGATCAGGGTGTCACTGAGATTCAGAAAGGCCTGTGCCAGTCATGTGTCTGCAGTGGCGGTTAGTTAATCTGACCTTTGACCTCTGGGACTCTGTGAGTCACTCCATGGGGCTGTGGATAAGGTAGGGGTGGGGGTGGGGGCTTAACAGGGTGGAGTCACAGCTGCCTGCTTGGATTCTAGCACTGCAGCTGGCCAACGCGCTCTATTAAAATGTGACTTAATGTGATCCGTCCTCCCTACAGTGTGCCACACCCATTCACCATTCTTAAGACACACACACACACACACACACACTCATACGTACTCTACCCCCTCCTACTTAATAGACATGCCCAAGCTGGTCTGTCTTCCCTCTGGCTAACACACACACACACACACGCACGCGCACACACACACACACACACACACACACACACACAAATGCAACAGGGCCTGCTCTTCTCACAAGAAAGAGCAGCAATTCCCATCCCTCAAACTGTATGTAGGTCTTAGTTCACACCACCAGAACTGTGACCCTCTGTGAAGCTTCACCACTCTTGACTGGCCTGCACTGGAGAACATGAGCTTATTTGTTCATCTGCGTGAAGCCAGGATCTATATGCCTCGTGTTTGTTTGCACAATCACTTGATTGGTTG
Source organism: Clupea harengus (assembly GCF_900700415.2). Classification (NCBI taxonomy): domain Eukaryota; kingdom Metazoa; phylum Chordata; class Actinopteri; order Clupeiformes; family Clupeidae; genus Clupea; species Clupea harengus. The sequence continues at coordinate 6,479,724 of NC_045165.1, forward strand.
GAGCGTCTAGACAAAGAGTGCGAAATGTGTGGAAAATACCTCCTCCTTAGGCCCCGGCAGCCGAGAACAATAAAAAGCGGCCTCCAGAACAAAGGTGGAAGGGGAAAGGGAAGGGGAAACAGTTAAAGAGTTGTCATACCTTCAGAACGAGTGCAGACAGCTATTAATACAAGTCTTTTCCTGACAGGCGGACGAGAGGACCTCAGGAACCACATGGCAGAGTCGTAGCCTTTCCCCCTGAGCTGATGTTAACCCACTCTGATATGTGTGTGTGTGTGGTAATAAATTATTCTAACATTTTGTAGTACTATAAATTTCAGTTGTGTATACACTCTGACTGTAGTATATAATGATCCATATGCTGAGAAGACACTTTTGAGTGATATGTCACTAGCGGACAGGATTGGGGAGTAACGGAATACATGGAACGGCGTTATGTAATTAGGATACAGAAAAAGGTTTAACTGTATTGCGGTACAATTACAAAAACTTGATTAGATTACAGATACTTTAAGCAAAAATTGGGATTGTTAACAGGATTACAAATACATTTTAAAATGCAAAACATTATACTATCATCCACATGTGCACTTTACAACACGTCACGAGAAGACAACAGAGAAAACTACAAGTCCATTTGATGACTTGGAGTTAAAAAAATGCTTTCCCTGGCTGGAAATATCGACACTATTTTGTCCTCGAAGCTGAAAGTGGGAAGAACATAACAGTGCAGTGCACCTTATGGCTCCCCGCGGTGAAAATACTGTCGTTGTCCAAGGACTCCACGTCAAATTTCATGAAGCATTTACAGGCAAGACCAACACTTAACGTCTACACAGACATCCAGTTAGCTAAGGTTAAAGTTGGTTAGCTAACCTGTTAGTATTACTTGCCTACAAACGTAATGAAAAAGGCGGACTTTGATGATGATCTTGTTTAAATAAAACAGTAACCCCTGACCGAAATATGTTCGTGGCAGTTTAATTAAAGTTTCAGCGTGATCTTCGACAGTTCAGAAAGTGGACACTTGATTCATTAAAAATACTGTGGATGTTCTAAAGCTGTGCTGATTTTATTTTGTATTACCTTATGCTTTGTAAACTGTGGTGTTGTGCACTTTCAATGTAGGTTCGTAGGCTGAATTTGCATAATGACAAGCAGATTTGTCTATAGAAAACACTGAGCAGAGGGCAGGTTTAATTCTTAAAACTTTGTTTCCTCATTTTCTTTTCTACGGTTACTTTGTGCTGTTGACTTACAGAATACGCTTAAGTGAAAGCCATCTTATGATGATTCGAGGTCAGACACGGAGTGAAGGGTTTAAATAGAGAGGTGACAGGTGTGCGTGATTAGTACTCTGGTGATTGTGAATGAGACGGAGGTGCGTGAGTTGAAGTCGAAGGGCGCGTGGCAGGAGCAGCGCTGGCGTGACATATAAGCACACATCAAACCACAACCACACGGCCCTCATGCCCATTTTCCTTCAGGGCAACAAACTGAACTAGTTCACATTTCCGCCCAGCAGGCCCACGCTATATTGCAAAGGGGATTTGGCAAAAAGTGTAAAATTATGCAAGGTATTTGTTTGTAAAAACTGTTGACAGTGTTCAACTACGGCTAAGAAAAGTGAGGGATGACCGGTTTATTATTTTATTATTATTTTTTGGTTCATACTTTCTGCTGTGTTGTCGCAAATGAAAGCAATGTCTGATTTTCATTAGTTAATTTTCAGTACATTTTTATTTATTATTACTCTTGTCAGTTTCAAGTTATTTCAGTGACCATTGTGGGTTTTTCTTTCTTTAACGGAAGGGTACCAACTATTTTGTCCACGTCTGTATATAGCACTGCTACCGCACAAATGCAGAAAGTATGTCATCTGAAAAAGCTGGTTTGTGCCCTTTTAGGAGGGGTTTGTGGATAGCACAACCACTTCATGAAATGCATGTGACCATTGAGTTGCACAGTTTATGACTCTAGCAGTACATGTCTTTGTCTTCAAGGTTGGACCAATGTTTTTGGCATTGAGGAAATCCAAAAGTAACGGAAAGTAATCAAGTTACATTACTTTAATATTGTGATACTTGGATTAGGTTCTGAATAACATTTTTAACAGGTAATCAGTAATTGTATCGGAATACATTTTTAAAGTAATCCTCCCAACCCTGCTAGCGGAAATCAAATCCCTCTTTTGCCCCTATTATTATTTTTCTGTATGTTCTTTAGTATGCATACTTCACATACCTGTGTGTGTGTGTGTGTGTGTGTGTGTGTGTGTGTGCGTCTGTCTGTGTGTGTGTGTGTACCTGTGTGTGTGTGTGCGTCTGTGTGTGTTTCATCTCTGACATCTGTGTGTGCTCTTGAGTGGTTGTGAGTGTGTTTTGTTCATGTTTGTGCCGGAGCCATGTGAGGCGTGTGTGTGTGTGTGTGTATGTATGTGTGTGTGTGTGTGAGTGTGTGTGTGTTTCATCTCTGACATCTGTGTGAGCTCTTGAGTGGCCGTGAGTGTGTTTGTTCATGTTAGTGCCGGAGCCATGTGAGGTGTGTGTGCCACAGGATACACTCCCAAGCTATACCTAGCGGTGACACCCAACATCCACCATCCAGTCCCCTTCCTTCCTGTGCCTCCTGCTGCTGAAACATTTACGTCTACCTCTCATTTCTCTCAAGGTATGTCCCCTACCCTCCCTCTCCCTCACCCACTCTTTCTCTCTCTCTCTCTCTCTCTCTCTCTCTCACTCTCTCTCTCTCTCTCACTCACTCACTCACTCTCTCTCTCTCTCTCTCTCTCTCTCTCTCTCTCTCTCTCTTTTTAAGTGTGTTGTTCCCCTTGGTCTTCCTCTTGGAGGAAGTGACAGCATGTGTGAGATCAGGGTCACACTGTGAGGTCGGTTCACTCTTACCCTCCGTGAACTCAGTCAACAGCGAAAGCAACTTAAAGATAAGCTGTCTACTGTCGGTCCGTGAGGGATTTCAGGGGTTAAAACGTTACAACGTGACAACTGTTGCCTGAGAAAAACTCCCATCAACACACAGAGTTGAGTGCTAGGTTTCTGGATAGGTTCAGCTTGTCAGTTGAAAAGCCCAACCCATAGGACAAATGACAGAGACCGAGGAGCAGTTAAACACGATGAAACAATGAAAGGATTTTGAGACTGTCTCCAGGGCCTACACCTAAAACAGCATAACACTAAGATTAAACATGGCTAATAACACTAAGATTAAACATGGCGATCAGAGTCCAAAGTGTCCAACGCTCAAGTGTCCAAATGTTCATTGCTTAATTTTCTCAATTCAAAATTAGACTCTATTTACTTCCATAGAAAGAAGCAAAAGACACACAAGAAGCCCAAAGTGATGAGTGTTTTCTGTCTGTATAGTGGGTGCATAGGCTGAGGGGACAAACATGACACACACAGAGACAGGCAGCTCTTACTGACTTCTCTCTCTGACTAATTTAAATAAGTAACAAACAGTATCACCATGCTGTGGTTAGATGAAATAGACTTCAACTGGTTAATATGAAGAGATATGAGGAAAGAACAGAAGCCCATGTCTGTGTCCAAAACTAGGAGCCAAAGTCGATTGGCCAAAGCGTGTACTTCCTCTGAGGGGGGAAGATTGCTCCGGGCCACACGCGCTCTCAGTGGACTTGGGACAGTTCTGGTCTGTCTGACGAAACCTACTTGGGACGCATACTTCCTCTCACTCACTGCCTCGAGAGGTTATGCTTGTATGCAAACTTCATCACCAATGTTATATACATACAGCAATTATGGGGATCCTGAGGGGAACTTGGCACTGGCCTAGAAGTGCTTTAAGCCCATGTCAAATGCTGGACAGTGAGTAATTTAGTTTTTTTTTCTAGTCCTAATCTCCGTTATTTGACATAAATACCTCAAAACAACATACTGGGCAACAGTTCACTTGTACACCATTCCAGCTCATGTGTTCTTTCCCCTTAAGTGCATATTAAGGACACAGTTTCTCTGCTCACATATTTGAATGTAAATCAGTTACAGGCCTGTGCTTGAGAGCTCTGGGTAAATCGCAAGCTTTGCAAAATGTGTAAACCCGGTAGTGTTCCTTTCAGCCACCTTCAGAGAATACACCTTCAGTCTCTATGTGTACTTCTTCAACTCTAATCAGTGAAGTCACAGACGTTGGGCTGAGGGACATGGGATGCACATTTAGACTGGATATGATGTCAATGAAGAAGGCTGCACTGGGGCGTCATTTCCTGATGGGGAACTGTGGTAACCGTGGTAACCGCGGTAACTGTGGTAACTGCGGTAACTGCGGTAACTGTGGTAACTGTGGTAACTGTAGTAACTGGGGTAACTGTGGTAACTGGGGTAACTGTGGTAACTATGGTAACTGCGGTGATTGTGGTAACTGTGGTAACTATGGTAACTGCGGTGATTGTGGTAACTGTGGTAACTGTGGTAACCATGGTAACTGCGGTGATTGTGGCTTCCTACCCCATTTTTAGCGAAGACGCTGTTCATCCATTTGGTGTAGGTCTTCTTCTGCACGGTCATCCGCTGCTCCTGCAGCTCCCGGATACGGCCCTGCTCATACTCCTGACCGTCCCGCTTGCTATCCATCCCTGCTCACACACCACATACACACACACACACATACACACACATGTAGGGGCACACACACACAGGTACACACACACACACACAGGTACACGCACACGTATGCGCACGCACACGTATGCGCACGCACACAAACACATAGACACGTAAAAACACACACACAGGTACCCACACACACACACACACACACACACACACACACACACACAGGTACACGCACACACACACGTATGTGCGCACACACACATGTACGTGCACAGACACACGTATGCGCACACACAGACACACAAACACGTACACACACACACACACACATGTACGTGCACAGACACACACACAGGTACACACACACACACACACACAGGTACACGCACACACACACACACACACACACACACACACACAGAAACGTACACACACACACACACACACACACACACGTACGTGCACAGACACACACAGTAAGTCTTTGACTCAGCCTAGTGATGCTGTGGTCTTCCCTTCCTCTTTCAGAATGTGTCATGATAAAATGTAATGACTGTGTCACTGACTGCTATTAGATATGTAAGGGCAATTAACATCTCTGTTCTGCTGACGCTAAAGTAAAGTACCAACACTCTGCTAGGCTGTAAATTCCTGGCATAATGCACATTTCTTTAGTACGTACCAGATAGTATGACCTTAGAACCAGCCATGTTTTGTTCGAGCAGCTACCTATAACCGATGAAGCGTAAGAAATATCACAAACTGTACATGGAAACTACTTTTCATAAACAACCTGTTGGGTGTAATCTCTTCTAGTTCAGTATTGTGTTAAGTATGAGACTGAGCCTTGTGTCTTGCCTGTTTTAAAGTGAGCACTCTTTATCTCTCATTACAGTTATTCAGATAACAGCACGACTCCTGATAAAGTCACCCTGACATCACGTCTCAAAGCCTGTTATGGAAAGTGTGCCTAGGTGACATACTAAATGTTCATCAGAATTTCATCACAACATGTATGACAGAACTATACTCCAACTAACCAAACCTGCCTTCAAATAAGTTCCCTTTATGCACTCAGAAATATGCTACGTTGCCATTCAACGCTTGACTAAACCTGGTCGAGTACTCAAGTACTAAAAACTGAAAATGGAGTACTAAGGCCCCAATCAAGCTCTTACCTTCTGGCCTTAAGACGGCTTTTCAGCTAAAAGCGAAGAGGGAATCTCAACATGTCTCTTCAGCTAAAAGCGAAGAGGGAATCTCAACATGTCTCTTCAGCTAAAAGCGAAGAGGGAATCTCAACATGTCTCGTCGGCTGTGAGTTGTGCTTCCCACTCCCGGACTGAACAGAGGGAGAGTGAAGTGACCTTTGTAGCGCCAGCGCAGGAGTTTTACTGCATGAACAACCCTCTTACTCACCTGACACTGGCACCGCACAGGGGCAATGGTCACCCGCCAGGGGGGGTTGATAGGGCCAGTCTGCTAGGATACATCAAGGCTCAAGCTCGTAAAGGTCAAATTAAAATTCCTTGCAGGTATAAAAACACAAACAGGCACCCACACACACACTCCAAGGTTCATATGGCCATTCGAACATCAGTCTCTCTTCCGCTGACAAATCAACTAGTTTGCAAGTTGCATTAGTTGTTTAATGTTATAAACCCTAATTTCGGAGCAAATGACTTGATGAAAACTTGGTATGGTAGATACATGCAAGATAAAATGGTAAAAGTAACCTATTCAGCAAAAAAACAACAGAAGAAATCAGAGTTATCTTGTATGAGATACTGCAATGCGGCAGGGTCACCACAAACTGTTCCTGTGTTGTTGTTGTTGTTGTTGTTGTTGTTTTTAATAATAATAAACAAACAGACACATACTTATTTGTTTACTTCTTTACTATCTACATTCTGTAACCCTGTCAAAGGCACTGAAATCAAATACAATTTGTTACAAGGAAAAATATTCATACATTCATAATCATAACAGCCCATGTTCCTGACAGGTTGACAGAGGCCGTATCCCCCTTTTAAGGCTGATATCGGCACGGCAGGTCAGCAACGGATTCTCAAATACGGTAACAGAAGCAGGAATGGATAAAACAGAATTTCAATAGTACTAAACAGAAACAGTAAGTAAATGCTGCAACCTTCGCTGAGATAACTGCTTTAAATACTAGCCCACCAAAAAAATAAACTACACACAAAATCCTTAAATGTAAAAGCTGCCAAACAAGCACACTGCTCGATTTTTCAAGGCACGCCTAAGGACAAAGGCTTAAGGACATGGTGGACACTACTGCATGTAGCCCAGTCCATCGCCGGCCTATCAGGGCACGCCTAAGGACAAAGGCTTAAGGACATGGTGGACACCACCGTCCTATCAGGGCACGCCTAAGGACAAAGGCTTAAGGACATGGTGGACACCACCGTCCTATCAGGGCACGCCTAAGGACAAAGGCTTAAGGACATGGTGGACACCACTGCATGTAGCCCAGTCCATCGCCGGTCTAAATCTGATCAGTGTCAGCAGTTTATAGAGCAGGGTTTTAAGGCAGATATATGGATGCGTGTTCAAGGGAGAGTGAACTCCCCTTCATAAACACATGCCTCAGGAAAGAGTGTGTGTGTTTGTGTGTCTGATGTTACATTGAACACCAGGGCTTACACCACACTTATAACTTTGGCAACAGCAGGAGTTGATGCACATGTGTGAAGGTGTTACCTCAGTAACAGTAGTTGTGGTCACAGTGCTAGCAGAGAGATTCCTCTTTTCCCTTCGGACACAACGCTCATCTGTCATCATCTGCTCTGCGGCTGGCTCATGCCATCACGCGGTGGAGGGTTCAAAGCATTCTATTTGGGACAGATCATTTCGTGAGGAGTTGAACTGAATTGTGCAACAGTATCTAGTATGTCATCTATCTTTTCCTCTGGGTGAAAAAAAAAAATGACATTGTTTCAAAAGAACAGGGGATTGAAATATGGAAGTGGAACCTATCATTCAGTTTCATAATCTTAAACTGTCAGCACATTTCTGTACAGGAAATGAAACACCCAGAGGGCAGTCTGGTGATATTTATATAGTATAAAGTATATAAAGTGCCAATTAAGTATTGACAAGGTGAAGAATTGACCTCAAGACCTTTTGAAATGATTTTGAGTCTTATCTTTGTAACAGCAACATTATGTGTTAAAAATGGTCTGTAGGACTATGCTCTGTGTTTGGTTCTTACTGCAGAGTTTGCTTTGGAATGTGTGAAGAGCAACCAACTATGACAGATAAGAAACCTGAGAAAGTGCCTACATGCTGTGTTAATGTTTGTTGTGTATGTCACATTTTTTCTTACATGACAAGAAAAGGTTGACTTGAGAGGCTTTTTACTGCCATTTCATGGGGACATTTAACAAGCGGAATGCTAAGAAGCAAAAAAAATATAAAACTTTTAAGTAACCTTTATTCTTAAAACTGATATATGTTTTAGTATCAATAATTAATATATTATTTATTACTAAATATCTTGACATGTATCATCACTCCTTCTAAACGTAGAGATGAATGCAGGAGTTAGAGACGTGCCTCGTTTGCCTTAGAGACTAGAGCAGTCTTATGACACAGAGTGACCATAGATCTGCCCTGCCTGAAGTGAGGCGTTAAAGGAACAAGCACTGTGTGTCACGAGGTTGTGTCTCCACTCAAACACTGTTCTTGCGATGGAGCCTGACTGGGCCGGACGCTCGCCCTGCTCTTAGGGTCACAACAGAATGAGCTCAGACTTGGTGCGCCAGCGAGAGCGAATATGAGAAGGCCATCGCCAGACCGTGGCCAGTTCACTGCCTGGGCGCATCTGTTGAGCCAGTCTGCCTATAATTGACTTCAGTAACACACGATATCCAGTGAGAGATTGTGACATAAACTTAAAAGAATCACTTACAGTAACATTATACAAAAAGGGACCAAAGAAAAAAAAAATAGATAGTATATAAAATCAACTGTATTTGAACTGTATAAAATGAACAAGTGAACAGTCCCACGGTGCGGAGGCTGTGAAGGCTACGGGGGGCCAGAGAGTCTTGGGTTCTCCTGTCCCAGCATGCTTCATTCCTCCTCGTGGTTGTACAGGGTGTCGGCGGTGGGGTCCTTGCGGTGGGAGGGCGGCACCAGATGCTCGGGCAGCTCGTTGGGCAGCTCGTAACCCTCCAGCTTGACCTTGATGAGGTGCTGCGCCAGGGCGAACTCCTCGTCGTCCAGCATGCCGTCGTGGTCGCAGTCGGCCAGCTTCCAGATCTTTCCCAGCACCGTGTTGGGCAGGCGCGAGTTCATCATCTCCTTCTTGGCGTTGACGCCAGTCACCTTGCCATTGATGGGCATGAGTGTGTAGAAGATCTCGTCGTAGCGCGGCTTGTCGCGGCCCACGATCCAGTCCTCGGCGTCGGCGCCGGCACTGATGCCCTCGCCGTAGCCGCGGCCGAACGGGCTGTCCTCGGAGCCCTGGAAGGCCCCGCCGCTCACGTTCAGGGATGGCTGCCGGCTCTCCTCCTCGCGGATCAGAGTCATCAGGCCAGAGATCTTGTTGCTCAGCATCTTGTCCACCGACTCGATCAGCTTGATCTTCATCGAAGGGAACTTGCTGAAGTCGTAGTGCTGGAGCTGCTCCTGTGGAGGGGACACACACACGCGCACACACGCGCGCGCACGCACACACACACACACACACACACACACACACACGAAGAAACACAAGTTCAGTGTAAGAAAAGCCAGACATGAATAAAACAATTTCCATTACAAAACTATTTTATCCTAAAAATGCAATCATTGGATCATGTATTGATCGTGGTCACGCATATACTTTTAGACTCATTTTGCATGGAGCTGGAGCTTACGAAACCCTGAATAAGAGAGTCGGGTTTGTTTCCCATCGCCCCTGGCTCTGATCACACGCCTCCACCCTCCCCTTCGGAGACAGCTGAGTGACCCTGAACAGAACACCAGGAGAGTGTGTGTGACTGGGACGGGTGGTCCAGCTGTTGTGTACACACACACGCTCAATTGCTTTGCTGGCTGGCTGGCTCACACACACACACACACCAAATAGAAAAAACCCCACAAAAAACACACACGCACGTACACACTCAATATGTCATCTGCACAGGAAACACAATTCCTGGTTAGGGAGCTTTCAGCTGTACAGTTCTCTGCTGTTCCTCATCAGAGAGAGGGCGTTCCTCCAGACACAGACACGCACGCACGCACAGGCCCAATTTCTCCCCAAAATCAAAACTCTCCCCGGCATCTCAGAGCTCCTCTACCCGAGGGCCCAGACTGCGCGGGCTGCAGACGCCCCCTGGCAAGGCCTCATGGGAGTGGCGCAGAGAGGATGCGGTCACTGGGTCCCCCTGGAGAGAGTCACAGCCCCTGAGCTCAGCAGGCTGGCAGCTCCTCTGGCTCCTCATCAGGAGCTCAAGCTCCAGCTCTGTCTTTCATGTGACGGCCAAAGGGCGGGAGAGAGAGAACCCCATCAGCATTAACGTAGCATCACATCCCTCACAAACTCTCCAGCTCAGCACTGGGCCCGCTCTCAGGCGCTCTCCCTCACACGCGCACACACACACACACACACACACACACACACACACACACACGCAAGCACACACACGCAGGCACACACACGCAGGCACACACACGCAGGCACACACACGCAGGCACACACACGCAGGCACACACACACACACACACACACACACACACACACACACACACACACACACACACACAGGCACACAGGCACACAGGCACACAGGCACACAGGCACACAGGCACACGATTATACCAGACCCATTCCTCTCTGATGAACTCTCCAGCTCAGCACTGGACCCGCTCACACATACCCACTGGATTAGACTAGACCCATTCCACTCTGATGTACTCTCCAGAGCTTTGGCTAAGGCCTCCACTCCCTCGCACATTACACATCTACACTTGTGTGGTCAAGAGCATAAATTCATGCAAAAAAAAAAGTCCTCCTCAAAAACACAGAAACACATAACCCCCTCTCAGCCATAAATCGCCTTCGCTGGTGGACTACTAAATCCTTTATGGCTCTGGCGCAGGCCTCAGTGTTTGCAACGGGAGGATCTGAACCCTTTTAACGATCTTACCGAGTTTAGCTAAGCGGAGGGGGTCAAAAGGTCACGTGTGTGGTGGTGATGTTGGAATGAGGGTGAGGAATGGGAGATAATTAAGCTGGGATGTTTCTCCACCTACACTGGGGGTTGCCAGAATGGTTACAGCAAGGGTCCAGGCAGGAGAACATCTGATTGGACCATTTTAGTCAGCTGACCCCAGTCTGCAGCTGTAGCCAGTATACCCTAACCCTAACCTTAAATCCAAACCTACAGGCAAACCTGTCGACCCGTGGGAATACCCCTTTACAACTACGACCAATACGAAGCATCTGGGTCTTTTCTACGAGATCATCCCAGGTCACCGGCCAGAGATGGGGGAGGGGGGGGGGGGCTCACCTGCATCTTGGTGACGTTGGGGAAGTCTCCGGGCGAGATGTGGTGCTCTCTCTGGAGCATGACGTAGATCTCAGGCAAACGGGCGATCAGCTCCTCCTTCTTCTTCTCCTTCCCAAAGAGCGACGGCATCTCCTTCTTCAGGTGACTGATAATGTAGGCATGCACCTGAGAGTGGTCAAATGGAGTGTGGGGGGGGGGGGGGGGGGGGGGGAGGCAAGGAGGTAGAGACATAGGGAGGAGATGTTACACATGGAGAGAACTGAATTAAAATGGCCACTGCATATTCCTACAAAAGACACTCGAATGAATGAATGAATGAATGAATGAATGAATGAAAAAGTTCACAACATAGAACACAACCAATTGGAGGCTCAGACTAGAGAGGCCGGAAGAGACATTCTATTCAGACAGCGCTTTACCATCATTTATGATAAGCACTTGCGTCAGTAAGCGCTCAGCACAAGCCTTAGGTGCAGTGTCTCTTATTAATAGATGCCTTTGCAATTTATTATAACTCGCATGTCGCGACCTTGTGTTCCGTGTTGTTGTGATACAAAGAGTTATCTGAGTAGCCTTGAGTTTGGTGGTGGAGTCATTCGAGTGCCTCTGGTGACTCGCAGTCCCGACAGCCCCGCCCTGCCCGCCCCGGCAACCCAAGGCAGCCGGGTTGCAAGGGGGAATCGTCCAAAACAAATGTTTACTCAAAACTTTTCCTCAATAACGAGGAAACGCTTTCTCGGCAGGAGCCAAAATAAGAGCGTGCTTCTTCCCCCTGTCAGGAATGTTTATTCTTTGAAAAGAGAACAATATAAACAGCAACCCAAGGGCAAGGGGGGGGGGCAGCTGAGAGCTAAACACATGGTGGGTCAGGTGGTGAGAGGCGACATCATACAAACACACACACACACACACACACACACACACACACACACACACACACACACACACACCAGGGCGAGCCAGCTGGGAGCAGGGGAAAGTAAGTGTGATTGTGTGTGTGTGTAAGTAAGTAAGTGTGAGGGGGGCTGGGGGTCGAGAGGGTCACTAAAGCTCCCTCCACTTCTACCTCACGTGGACTTTCATGACGCAGGAAGGAATGTGGAGCCCTGGCGGATTCCTGTTTGCGCTGCCGAGCTGGAAAATATTGCGGAAGAGATAAGAGGCTCGTTTTTTAAAGAAGGGCTCATCTTGTGAGTGAGCGAGCGAGCGAGAGAGAGAGAGAGAGGACGCAGCGAGGCGAGCGTGAGAGTGGAGAGAGTTGTGTTTACCAGCGGAGAGAGTGTGCCTTAGATCAATGGTGTGTGTGAGAGAGCACGCAAGATAGTTGGTTATGTCAAAATGAACAAGAGGTTGAGGGGAACACACACACACTCACTCGAGACAAGTGTGATCGAGTGTGTGTGTGAGTGATGGGTCGGAGTTCAGGAGCCAAGTCTCTGGCTTCAATTCCACTCCCCATCTCCCTGTCTGTCTCTGTGGGGTGAGGTCGAGGGCCACCACACACACACACACACACACACACACACACACACACACACACACACACACACACACACACACACACACACACACACACACACACACACACACACACACACACACACACACAGGGATGATATATTTTTCCTGTCAAAGGGTCAAGGTTATGTTCTCAGGCATGAAATGAGGAACATGAGCCGTGGTGATAATTAGTTTCACATGAGAGGCACATTTCATCACCAGCCTGCCTTATGAGGCCTGGGCAGGACCATTACTTTTGCTACAGGCAGCATCACCCTGACAGGCTTTTCACTGTCCGATCCGTGCCGGCTGCCCAATCCATTCTGCACATGCAGGATTTTTTTCTACAGGGAAAGAAATATGTATAATATATTAAATATATATATGAGAAACACCTGGCGTAGAGACTGGGAGGCAGACGCCAAGAAAATGGGCTACACTTGGGGACAGCTTGAGATGTTAGCTCAGGACCGAGATGCTTGGAGAACTCTTGTTTGCGGCCTAAGCCCCAGAAGGGGTAGTAGGCGATGATGATGATGATGATGATATATGAGTTGGAAAGGGGAGTGTGTGTGTGTGTGTGTGTGGGTGTGTGTAATCAGGACAATGTGAGAGGTTCAGCCTGTGGAGGAATGTGCAGTGCAAATGCAAATGTACTGAGACAGCAGTAATGAGTGCAGTAATGCTTAGCGCTGTGCTGTGGAGTTTTTCCTGAGCAGCAGAGGCTCCTGTAACGCCTGCCGGATGGGTGGAGAGTGAAAAGACCATGGTTAGGGTGGGATGCATCTTTGATGATGCTTTTCGCTCTGCCCAGACGGCGTTTATGATCACATGTTCTCAATGGTGGGCAACTGGGTGCCGGTGGGCAGAATCATGGGGCAAAGGTTTGCGCTTTCCTAAGACTCCGCAGGAGTCCTCGATCGAGATGGAGGAGATCAGGGTCTGCTCCACAGCTTCCCTGTTATGTACAGTGCCAGTAAAAAGTTTGGACACACCATGTCATTTTTTGAGAAGTTTTTTCTTTACTTTTATTATTGTCTAAATGGTAGATAACACTTTTTTTTGTTGGTGTGTCCAAACTTTTGACTGGTACTGTAGATTTGGGGCGTGTGCGTGGCTCCTAGATCGCCTGAAGTCCACAACGATCTCCATAATCGCAAAGCATTATGAGCGGTTCAAAATAGTAAAAATCAGGCAGGAATATGTTGTGATTCCGAGTGTGGATGCACGTGCACGTGCAGAATGGCTAGGGCAGCTGGTATGGATCGGGTACTGACAACCCTAACACCAACAACAATGAAGGTGTCATTGCCATTTTACATCTGCTATATCAAGACAAACTAGCATAGACAAAACTTAACTCCTTCTGCTTTCATTTTGGTGTTTGTAGGGGACAAGAGACAAGGTGATGTGAGCCCTTGATAAAGAGTTCTACTGGGGTATGGGGTAAACCAAAGACAAAACAATTGTACTGCAACCAAATGTGACCGAACATCACCAGGCACCTAAGTTAAAATAACAGGGTCGGTGTGCTTGACTCTTTAATAATTCATCACAGATTCACTCAATCGGTCAAAGATATGAAGTGTGGGTCTTGCCTTGGCCAGACGGGCTGTCTTGATTAGGTCTTTGAGCTTGTGCAGGGCAGCGTTGACCAATTGAGTGAATCTGTGATGAATTATTAAAGAGTCAAAGATATGGAGGCAAATCTTACCTTGGCCAGACGGGCTCTCTTGATGAGGTCGTTGAGCTTGCGCAGGGCGGCATTCCGCGGCAGGCTCTGGATGTCCCGGAACAGGTCCTGGGCCTCGGCCTCGAACAGGCGCCGGTTGTCGGTGTTCTGCAGCGGCTTGGCCCAGAAGGAGCCCAGGTAGACGCGCACCACCTCGGGCGTGTTGATCACCTTGCCCAGCGACCACATGAGAGCGCCGTAGACGCGCATCAGCTGCTGCGTGTCCACCTGGTCCGCCTTGTTGAGCACCACGCGGATCTTGTCGTCCTGGCCGCGCAGCGCCTTGATGGCCTCCGAGAACTCGTCCGAGATGTCCAGCTTGTGGGCGTCGAAGAGCAGGATGATGCGGTCCACGCGCTCCCCGAACCAGCGCAGCACCTCGGAGAAGTCGTAGCCTGGTAGGAGGAAGAGGAGGTGGAGAGGGGCGGGGTGAGGTGAGCGATGAAGTTGAGAGGGGGGGGGGGGGACAACGACGACGACTCCCACACTTTTTTGACCGTGTGGGGCCTCTGAAGAATTGTGCGAGTGAATGATGTGGACACGGACTCTGGTGCGAAATGCCTGTGTGTGCACGTGCTGAGATGGAGTGGCAGTGTTCGCAGTCTAAAGAGGTGACACCACAGCCTGACAAACAGTAGCATCAGAGCTAAAACATCTAACATGAGGCCCAACGGCCGGTAAACACACCACACAGACACACACACACACACACACACACACACACACACAGAGTTATACGGGAGGGTGCCTTCACATCCGTGGCCACGATCACGGACAGGCTGTACTCTCTTTTCGAACTCCCCTTGTAGAGTGGTTGTCAAAGAATACTAGCTCAACATTCAGTGAATGAACGCGATCCAAACACTGGGCTTCCTAGTCTCACTAGAGATTGCAGCTGGCCTGGTGAGCTGGCCCAGTCAGATTGATTTCAATGAGCAAAGCACATTTACAGTGCATCCAATGTCATAGACCAACACCAGGCAGGCACCCAGGTTTAAATAACAAGCAAGGTGTGCTAGACTCTTTCATAATTAATGACAGAGAGAGGGATGGGGTGACAGAGAAGCGACAGATGAACACGCTTAGAGGTATGGATGCGATGGGGGGGATGGAGGGATGGAGGGAAGGAGCTGAACACGGAGGTATATAGAGTGTGGTAGAGGGAGAGGCAGGAAGAGGACAAAGAAGAAGAGATGATGACAGATGACAAGGGAAGGGGATGAACTGCATTCTGGGCCACTGACTGATTTGTGTGAGGTGGGGCTAACAGAGAATACATCTGTTCCTTAGCAACAGGAATAACTCAAATATACAAACGTTCCCCCAAAACACGGCAGAAACACCAAAAAACTTTAAGCACGCACGCACGCACGCACGCACACACCCAGAGTAAGAGCACACAGACATATGCAGCAGTAGCCAGTGGGTAAACCTCACTCCCCGACACCTTATGAGGTTTTAGCCCCCCTTGCTAGCACACCTGCTGCCCATGCCCGAGATTGTGAGTTTAAGTCTGATTGTGAGTTTAAGTCTGATTGTGAGTTTAAGTCTGATTGTGAGTTTAAGTCTGGTGCCGTGACTCGGATTAGGAGTGAGGCTAAGGGGGGGTGGGGGGGGGAATGAGTGTAAGTTCAAGTC